>NC_064616.1:625738760-626041791 GCF_023898315.1 Schistocerca nitens | reverse complement strand
TCAAGGTTAGTGATATGGGCCAGGAATTCAGCGCATTACTCTTATATCTCTCTTTAGGTATTGGTGTGAGCTGAGCAATTTTCCAGTCTTTAGGTACGGATCCTTTTATGAGCGAGCTGTTGTTTCAACCTACATACATTTGATCCCGTTTACTATAAACACGGCTTGATCTTCCCGTAAAATTTTTGCACTGTGCACTTCCTTCCCATTACCAAACTGTAAAATCCTTAATACACTCCTGGAAATTGAAACAAGAACACCGTGAATTCATTGTCCCAGGAAGGGGAAACTTTATTGACACATTCCTGGGGTCAGATACATCACATGATCACACTGACAGAACCACAGGCACATAGACACAGGCAACAGAGCATGCACAATGTCGGCACTAGTACAGTGTATATCCACCTTTCGCAGCAATGCAGGCTGCTATTCTCCCATGGAGACGATCGTAGAGATGCTGGATGTAGTCCTGTGGAACGGCTTGCCATGCCATTTCCACCTGGCGCCTCAGTTGGACCAGCGTTCGTGCTGGACGTGCAGACCGCGTGAGACGACGCTTCATCCAGTCCCAAACATGCTCAATGGGGGACAGATCCGGAGATCTTGCTGGCCAGGGTAGTTGACTTACACCTTCTAGAGCACGTTGGGTGGCACGGGATACATGCGGACGTGCATTGTCCTGTTGGAACAGCAAGTTCCCTTGCCGGTCTAGGAATGGTAGAACGATGGGTTCGATGACGGTTTGGATGTACCGTGCACTATTCAGTGTCCCTTCGACGATCACCAGTGGTGTACGGCCAGTGTAGGAGATCGCTCCCCACACCATGATGCCGGGTGTTGGCCCTGTGTGCCTCGGTCGTATGCAGTCCTGATTGTGGCGCTCACCTACACGGCGCCAAACACGCATACGACCATCATTGGCACCAAGGCAGAAGCGACTCTCATCGCTGAAGACGACACGTCTCCATTCGTCCCTCCATTCACGCCTGTCGCGACACCACTGGAGGCGGGCTGCACGATGTTGGGGCGCGAGCGGAAGACGGCCTAACGGTGTGCGGGACCGTAGCCCAGCTTCATGGAGACGGTTGCGAATGGTCCTCGCCGATACCCCAGGAGCAACAGTGTCCCTAATTTGCCGGGAAGTGGCGGTGCGGTCCCCTACGGCACTGCGTAGGATCCTACGGTCTTGGCGTGCATCCGTGCGTCGCTGCGGTCCGGTCCCAGGTCGACGGGCACGTGCACCTTCCGCCGACCACTGGCGACAACATCGATGTACTGTGGAGACCTCACGCCCCACGTGTTGAGCAATTCGGCGGTACGTCCACCCGGCCTCCCGCATGCCCACTATACGCCCTCGCTCAAAGTCCGTCAACTGCACATACGGTTCACGTCCACGCTGTCGCGGCATGCTACCAGTGTTAAAGACTGCGATGGAGCTCCGTATGCCACGGCAAACTGGCTGACACTGACGGCGGCGGTGCACAAATGCTGCACAGCTAGCGCCATTCGACGGCCAACACCGCGGTTCCTGGTGTGTCCGCTGTGCCGTGCGTGTGATCATTGCTTGTACAGCCCTCTCGCAGTGTCCGGAGCAAGTATGGTGGGTCTGACACACCGGTGTCAATGTGTTCTTTTTTCCAGGAGTGTATCTCAGGTTGTGTCCTATCAACATATCCCTTTGAATCAAGTTGTGCCATAAATTTATTTTCTTCCCAATTCGATATAGTGCCTATACATTCGTTATGCGATCTGTTCGTCTGTACTTTAACATTCTTCTATATAACCATATTTCAAAAGTTTCCGAAAGGATGGATGATTACTGTTTTACATTCCATCGACAACGAGGTCATTAGAGACGGAGCACCAATTCGGAGTAGCAAAGGATAAGAAAAGAAGCCGGCCGCACCCTTTCAGAAGAACCAGCCTGACATTTGTCTTAAACGATTAAGAGGAATCACGGAAAACCTAAATCTGGATAGACGTACGGGGATCTGATTGTCTTCCTCCCAAATGTGAGTCCAGTGTATTAATTACTGCGCCGACTCGCACACACAAAGACTTTCGCACCAGGTTTCAAAAGCTTGAACTCATTTCTTCTCTGGGTTGGTTATCTTCCGCGTTTCACTTCCATACAGGGTTAGGTTCCAGACAAACACCTTCAGAAAAGACTACCTAAAACTTAAATTTATTTTCGGTGATATATTTCTCTGTATTAGAAACGATTTTCTTGTTACTACCAGTCTGTGTATTATAACCTCTTTACCTAAGTCATCGTCATTTACTTTGCTGCTCAGACAACAAAACTCATCTACTATTTTCAGTGTCTCATTTCCTGATCTAATTCCATCAGAATTGCCTAACGTATTTTGACTATATTCCACTACCTTTGTTTTACATTTGTTGGCATTAATCGTACATCCTCATACGTTCTCTCTCTCTCTCTCTCTCTCTGATAAAACTACAATGTCATCGGCAAACCTCAAAGTTTATATTTCTTCTCCCTAAAACTTAATTTCGTTTCCAAATTTCTACTTGCTTTCATTTACTGCTTGCTCAATGTACGGACTGAATAACATGGGGGACAAGCTATAACCCTTACTCACTCCCTTCTCAACCACAGCTTCCCTTTCACGTCGTCCGACTATTAATAATTTGTCTGGCTTCTGTACTATCGTGCGCAAAAGTATCCGAACAACCTGAATGGTGATCCGCCCGATTTGCATGCAACCAACATAACGTAGCTGTCCAGCGGGTTCTCTAATCGCTTTGCGGTACAGTCGTTCGACTATACAAAATGAATACCACAAGAGACTACTAGACAACACTGTTCTTTCAGGCAATCAGTGCGATGTGACATTACACCATGATATTGTAAAAACTAGAAAAAAACATAATTAGAGATGAGTTAGTTCCTAAAGCTTGTACAGGTTACAATGATTTTCAAAAGCGTTACCATCTCATTACAATCTGAAACAACTAACTACGCCATATAAACTATGTAGCAATCCTTAAACAAAGTAAATGTTTGCATAAACAAGATATTCTGAGACAATGTATGGACTAATAAAGATCTATGACATTTCGAAGTATTTTTCCTCTGTATAAGGTTTTCCAGCACCTGCTACATCTCCCAGTGATGAATGGCTCTTGCATAAACTGGTCTGTAAGGAACTAGTTAAAGAAAACGCGATAAACAGCGGTAAACGCTCTATAGAAACCGCAATATTAATGGAGTATAATCAGTAACGTCACTGTACTAATTATTCATGAAGAATTGTTTGCCCACATGTTTGAACTATAAATGACATGACGAAATTTTCAATTCTGGATCTGGACAGAAACCCAGCAGACGTAGCCACTACTAACTAAAATACACTTTCGCACCTTCCCAGAACTTGATCAAGGCAACGATCATCAGTGCTGACTAGCCGTAAAGAGACGTGAAATATAAAGGTTTTCACCGGTATTAGTTAACGCAGCTGAACTTGAAACGAAATGACGAAATTATTTCTGCTACATCAAATAAAATTATCGCAATGTTAAATAACCACAAAAGGCATTTAATATACTCTCTTTCACAAGTAACCAAGTATGCATGTTCTGAAAATTTGAATGCTATGATTTAAAATGTTGTGACGGAACCCGACGCGTACTGTTGCTGTTTCCCATCCATAAATAGAAATTAAGTATCAACTGATTGCTCACCAGTAGTGAGATGCTCGCATGTTTCACTAGAAATAACGGTACCTATCGTTATTGTTCACTTTTCTTGAACAAACATTAAATATGCAAATTATTTTTTGGTGGTAGATCAGTGTGCACATGCTAGGGCGTAAAATGAAATTATGAATATGTTTGTGCTGGACCAGGATTGCAACCCAGATACGTTCCATTCCTAGAGATCCAAATTCGAATTCCAGTCGAGGACCAAAAATTGCTACGTCGCAAGTTCAAATTAAATATGAACACTGTGAACGAAATAACCGCTCCTAACTGAAATGAAATAAACTTTTTAGTGCTATTTTACTAGCGACAGAGTTTGTGCCTTCGGCGGCTGCCGCCTTTGTTATGGCGCCATTTAAACAGGCTCTGACGCTGTTGGTAGTGAAGGAATATTGTGTTTAATGCGGATTCTGAACCACTGTGCGACCTAACATTCTGGACTTGGCGTTACCGTAAGTGCATTAGATCTTTTCGTGAATGTTAAAAATGGACGCCATGAGTGAGAATCGAATCTCTACCTCGCAATCATCGAACTACGATCAACACAGCAGACCACAGCCACACACAGTTGGCAATCTCCTGATTGTGTTGTTGTATCCGGCGATTCGCCTAGAAGCTGCGAAAAAATCCGGCTCTCTCGATTAAGTGGTTAATTACCTGCTAGTTCCTAATGGGGGTATTATGCTAATCTCATGACTGTGTCATATAAGGACCATTCTAGTCCTCATAGCTCCGATTTGATGCCAACAGGAAATTTTTTCTATGAGAACTAATGTTTTAGTTTGAGAAATACAACTGCAGCATCTGAGGTTACCAGATAATTCGATGATTACTGTCATGATTGCTATTATTATCTTCATTATGCTGCTACTACAAATGTGATTGAAAGAAGGGTGTATCCTCCTCGATCATTTTTAGAACCATGTAGCCAAATATAGTAATTATGTAGTTCCTTCCATGTATAGGGAATACTTTTCGATTTAATGTCAGAAGTCTCCAGTTCTTCGTTAATCACAATTAAATTAAATTAAATGCTGAAACCTTTATTTGAGAGCAGAAATCGCGTTGCTTTTCTTTATTTATTTGCGCTTAGCAACGATGATTGTAAAATGCAGGGATGTTAATGTTTGCCATTAAATGTCAAGTGTGTGCTTTACAGATGACTTGGTCAGACTGTTGTTAATCGTATGGGAGTTACATTGCTGCTGATTAATATCTTCCCCTTTTTTTGTGTCGTGTTTAATAAACTACCGAAAAGACCATATGCGGTATGCAATATAGTAATAAAAATTGATTACAACTTATCATGATAACGGTACAAAAAAGTCTGCCTTCTTAAGGCAAAATACCCAAAATCATTACGAATTAGCAAGAGAAAGTTGAGAAATCGTTCATTGCCACACTTAAGTCAACATTATTGACAGAAACAGAAAAAAAGGGATTAACATGTGTGCAAGTCTTTAAATGTTGTGTCTATACATCCACGGATTAGCGAATAGAGGTACCGTTATTTCTAGTGAAACATGCGAGCATCTCACTACTGGTGAGCAATCAGTTGATACTTAATTTCTATTTATGGATGGGAAACAGCAACAGTACGCGTCGGGTTCCGTCACAACATTTTAAATCATAGCATTCAAATTTTCAGAACATGCATACTTGGTTACTTGTGAAAGAGAGTATATTAAATGCCTTTTGTGGTTATTTAACATTGCGATAATTTTATTTGATGTAGCAGAAATAATTTCGTCATTTCGTTTCAAGTTCAGCTGCGTTAACTAATACCGGTGAAAACCTTTATATTTCACGTCTCTTTACGGCTAGTCAGCACTGATGATCGTTGCCTTGATCAAGTTCTGGGAAGGTGCGAAAGTGTATTTTAGTTAGTAGTGGCTACGTCTGCTGGGTTTCTGTCCAGATCCAGAATTGAAAATTTCGTCATGTCATTTATAGTTCAAACATGTGGGCAAACAATTCTTCATGAATAATTAGTACAGTGACGTTACTGATTATACTCCATTAATATTGCGGTTTCTATAGAGCGTTTACCGCTGTTTATCGCGTTTTCTTTAACTAGTTCCTTACAGACCAGTTTATGCAAGAGCCATTCATCACTGGGAGATGTAGCAGGTGCTGGAAAACCTTATACAGAGGAAAAATACTTCGAACTGTCATGGATATTTATTAGTCCAGACGTTGTCTCAGAATATCTTTTTCATGCAAACATTTACTTTGTTTAACGATTGCTACATAGTTTATGTGCCGTAGTTAGTTGTTTCATATTGTAATCAGATGGTAACGCTTTTGAAACTCGTTGTAACCTGTACAAGCGTTAGGGACTAACTCATCTCTAATTAAGTGTTTTTCTAGATTTTGCAGTATCGTGGTGTGATTTTAGATCTCACTGATTGCCTTAAAGAACAGTGTTGTCTAGTAGTCTCTTGTGGTATCCATTTTGTATAGTCGAACGACTGTACCGCAAAGCGATTAGAGAACCCGCTGGACAGCTACGTTATGTTGGTTGCATGCAAATCAGGCGCATCACCATTCAGATCGTTCGGATACTTTTGAGCATGATAGTACATGTTATCGATAAACTTTCGTTCCTGTCTTATATTACCCGCTACTTTCGTAATTTAGATCAGTTTACTGCGATCATCATGAAGACATATCACTAAATTTTCAAATACTATAAAAATATATGTCATTCTTCAGTGTACCGTTTAAGACAGTGGTCGTCAAGTGTTCGTGCGGTCCGTGGTTGTCAGTTGTATTTCATAATAATGTGCATCTAGGAACTAACAGCACAATCCATAAACTTCAACAACCGTTAACAGCTTCTTAGGAAGTGTAGTTTTCCCGTTCCCAACAAATAAATATACTTACAGAGACAGTAATATTTTAAGATGTGTTTAATTTCAATTGACGTTAGTGACTTAAGTAAACTTGGCAACTTAACCTCAGGGGCAAGGGATAAGCAGTGCAGACACTGCGGGGTTACAGGATGTGAAAAGGGGAATGTTTTATTGTTTATCTTCCAGTACTAGCTGCCACGATATTAATTTTGTTACTGAAGTAACTTGAATTCGTTGATAGCACATTACGGAAATGGTTGTCTTCAAATACTATACAGCTTCGTAGTCCCAGTAAGGAAAATGAAGTTTAATTGTGGGTGTCGCAGCACAACACAGTGTGTAGAATAAAATAGTATCCAAAGCATTTAGCACACATTTGTGATAATGTCTCACATGACATAATCCATTTAAATATAAGTACAATTACTGTTATTAATCAATTAATCATCCACTCACTCAGACAACACAACAATACTTCGTCGACTTTTGGCTATGAGTGCCGGCTGGGGTGGCAGAGCGGTTCTAGGCGCTACAGTCTGGAAGCGAGCTACCGCTACGGTCGCAGGTTCGAATGCTGCCTCGGGCATGGATGTGTGTGATGTCCTTAGGTTAGTTAGGTTTAAGTAGTTCTAAGTTCTAGGGGACTGATGATCTCAGAAGTTTGGTCCCATAGTGCTCAGAGCCATTTGAACCATTTTTTTGGCTATGAGTGCTTGGACGCGGGAGGATAGCTTACCGTGCACTTGCTACAGCAAGTCTATTGGAGTTCATAACATACTAATTTGTTTAGGTTACACATGCGGCCCGAGGTGCATGTGTATTTGCTCTGGAGCAAAAAAGTTTGACGACCATTGGACTAAGATAATGCGTAGGGTCAGCAGTGCTTTGTGTCTTCCTACGTATTTCTGCAACCCAAACCAATTTCCTCCGAGGTCGGTTTCTACCAGTGTTCTCATTCTTCTGTACACAATTTATGTCAGTATTTTGCAACGATGACTTTTTAAACTTATAGGTTTCTAATATTACACATGTCTGCATCTGCCTTTGGAATTGTTACATTTTTCTTGAAATTTGAGGACATTTTATCTGTCTCACATATATTCCATACCAGGTGAAACAGTTTTGCCTTTGATATCCTAAGAATCACAATAATTCTGACATAATGCCGTCTACTTTAGGTGTCTTTTCCAGCATACATCTTTCACTATTCTGTCGAATTCTTCTCACAGTATAATACCTACCAGCTGTTCTTCAGCTAGTTTCTCTTCCCTTTACATAGTATTTTACTCAAGTTCGTTTCTTTGTATAAGCATTCAATATATATTCCTTCCACCTTCCAGTCCCGGCTTCTCTGCTTATTTATGGCTCGCCATTTGACCTATTGATATTCATGCAACTACTGCTGTTTTCTCCAAAGGCTTAATCATATTGTCTTTACATGAGTTTATAACCACTATTTTGATGACTTCATGCATTAAAGTAAACAAGTAGTACGGGCAGGTTTAATATTTCCAGACGTAGTGTTGTAACCTATGAACGCAATGTCTGTTTCCCAATTATAGCTTCGGTGCTTCTCGATGAACTGTTAAAAGCTTAATACAGCTTAGATAAGGGAACGACATTGTGGAATCTATTTTGCTGTTTGTCAAATAGAACTTCTTCAATTTCTGTTATCCGTCTTGTGATTGTTTTGGTAATTACATTATATCCTGTGTCCAGTAAACGTATTCCTGGCATCCATTCTTTTCGGATTCTTTCCTGCTTCTAACGCTTTTCCAAAAAAGTTCAAAATTATTGCTGTTTTAATATGATTTATTTGTAAAGGAAGTGCTAAGATACGGTTAAGAGGAAGTATTGTTTAGTGTTTCCCTCTGGCATCCTTTCACAAAATGACAGCAAAGGTGTTATAGGTAAATCATATGATATTGTTAGTGATCTAGTACAAGATACAGTGTTGCTTTGTCTAGACATATAGATTCAGACTTTGGTGAGCATCATCAACGGCACTTGGTAAGTTCTTATACTGCTTGCGCCGTGTGTTTTATGCTATAAGCAGACTAGGGGCAGAAGCACTCCAGTATGCACCCAAATAAATGTAAGAGTCCGTCGCAAAACCATTGTCGGGTTGACAGGTATACAAATTCGAAATTTCTGGCCTGGGTGTACTTCTCCAAAACTTGCGCCTACCTGTTATGCTATAGGGTGGCGTGTGTTACAAGACCTAGTTTTCATCCTAATGATACCAAAACTGCAGTCTATAAGATAGGCCAGAAAACCATATGGAAGTTTTGTCCAATTCCAATTATATCATACTTTTTAGTCATAATATTGTTTTCCTGATGAATTGCACATTCTTATTCTGTCACAAAATGATCTGATGTAAAACTTGAATTTAGCTTACAATTACTTTTCGTTTGCCTCAAAGAAGGTAAACAATTTTCGAAACCTGTTTTAAAAACTTTTTTTTTTTTTTTACTTTTAAAATGAAATATCTCTGTCGCCTTCTTGTAAGTATCAAGTATTGTTCATAAAAGTGTCTTGAAAGTTGTATATTTTCTAGATGTCTGACATTCAGTTTTACAGGTTTGTTTGAGTATTACGTATTTTGTTAATTCAAGTAGTAAATTTTCTTTTTCAGACTTTATTAAAACCTTTACATGAAAAGAACGGTTTTTGATTAATATTTTTAAGGACAATATAACATGTATTTGGACTACATTTAATGGAATATTATTTACAACATATAAATGCAATCATAATATATTATGAATTGTAATTCTAATATCTGTTGATCTGGAAGATTTATTTCTGATAATAATCATAAGTTCTATTTAAATTAAACATTTATCATAAGAGATCACCTTTAATTCCAAAGGTGTGCCTGTCATATCTAATACCTTGAAGGCTATTTTCATATGGTTTATATAGCTCTATGTCATCTTTAGTGAAGTAATTAACATATTTTTTCCACTCTCATTGTTTTAAAATAACCTGATACATTTGTGAAAATCGCACTATACTAATTACGAGAACATAATTCATCATACATTAATACAAAATTATTTTATATAGTTTTGTCAAGTATTCTGATGAAAAGACCATCAACTTCTACTTTGGAATAATATTTGATCACTAACTTGTGCTTTTATAAATATTTTATTAATTATATTTAATCAGTTGAGTGTCACATTATCAAGAACAAATTTTTGACGGGATCTTGTAGCAGATCAAGTCTGAAAATGCGATGAAACAGTCTTTAGGTGATTCACTGAAAATAGCAAGTGTTCACAATTGCAAATGAACACAAAATCAAATCATTCACTTGTTCATGTAATGGATTCCCGGAATGGGCGAAAGTTGGCACATTCGGCCAGAGGACTCTGATGAGTCAAGCATGCGCTAAAGTAGCTGAATATTAGCGTGCTGAAGAGTGCACTCAGGCTGCACCCGGCGACCAGGCGGTCACATCCATGAAAACTGTATATCCTACATCCACTAGCACTGATGTTTCGGAAAATCCGAACTTAACAAGGGCAGTATGGCCGAGTACAAGAATTAATATTCAGACTCTCTACATAATAAGTAACACCTGCTTATAGAGGATGCAGAAACAGAATTACTGGTGAGGACGGCTTCTCGATCTGTCAGCTCTATTAAAAGATAGAAAATTATGCTGACACGTGTAAAATAACTCACACAAAAAGTAGTCATCACATTTTAAATATCATGATGTCGGTGGATAGCTGGTAGTAAAAGCTGTCAATTTAGAACTGCATTATGATTTTCCAGGCTGGCCCAAAAAGTGCGAAGTATTACAAATACACAGTTGATTAATATATAATGGAGGAGCAGTAAGAAAACGTCTTGACACCCAACAGAATATCAAATCAGAAGTACTAAATTATCATAATACGCTTTCAGAAAGATATAATATAATCACATTTACAAAGAAAAATTGATAAATAATAAGTTTAAAATTAAATAAGATAAATTACGAGAGTACGACGAAAGATATCACCAATATAAATACTTGAACAGAGGGAGTTTTCTATGAGAAAGAAATTACACACACATACTTATCAGATTATATACATGTGTTTCTTTTATAGGATAATTATGTACAACTATGAACAGCGTTAGAAAAGTCGATATCATTTACTAGTTAACATAGAATTTACCAGTTACTTTTGTTTTCCTGTATTAATAGCGCGCATGCTACGCCACTTGTAACTTTTGTGTAAGGTGTTTCGTTTACATAATTTATTTTTTACCGGTAACACGTGTCCTGAAGCAGATTTATTATGTAAGAAAATAAGAAGATTTGTAGCCTAAAGGCAGGAAGCTTCGAGGGACGAGGGCAGTTGGTTTCATGGAGCGCACTGCGTCTCGCGTAGATAGCCGGGCTAAATGGTGGAAGTGATATCAGTGGGTCAGTGTCGTTTAACAGAGATACAGATGCGTTCGTTAACATCGTCGATAATCTGCAGTTCTTCGATACTTGTAAATTTTGCTTGAGACTTAGTAAAAATCGGGATTTATGCTGAGCAGTAAATAATTCCTATGACAAATAATACACTGATAAGCCAAAACGTTATGACCACTGCCTACCTTGCCTATGGATGTAGCTTGGGGGATTTGTGAGCACGTGACGCGGTAGAAAAAGTATGTAAGCAGAGCAGACACGAACAGTGGATCACACTAGCGACAATATAGGCTGCAAATGGCGCAATCCATTGAGATAAGAGACTTTGACAAAGGGCAGATTATTTTACGCAGAGCCTGTTAACGAGTGTCTCGAAACGGGCGAAGCTGCTGGCGCAAGTACAAGTGTTTCGAAACACAACGTTCATCGGATACTGATGAACATGCAGCTCCGCGGCAGACCACCCCTACTTGTCCACATCTTGACGCAATGTCATCGTCAATTACGATTGCATTGAGCACGAGACTATCGAGATTCGACCGTCGATCAATGGAAACATACAGGCTCTTCGGGTGAATCACATTTTTGATACACTAGGTCGATGGTCCGCCTGCACAAACGCTGTCAAAGAAGTGAACGGCGGCTCGAAAATTTCAGCGAGCCACGGACGCAAGCTGGTGGGCGCAGTATCATGCTTTAGGACACGCTAACAGCAGCGAACCACCTGCATCCCTTCATGCTTGATGTCCTCCCCGACAGCAATGTCATCTTTCAGCAGTATAATTGTCCGTGTCTCAGAGCCAGACCCGTAGTATAGTGGTTTGAGGAGCACTATAGTGAACTCACGTTGATGTCTCGGCGACCAAATTCGTCTGATGTAAATCCTATGGAACCCATCTGGGTCGCTATCGGGCGCCATCACCGCGTACGCAAATCAGCAGCCCGTTATTTAAGTGAATTATATGACCCGTTCGTAAAAATCTAATGCCACATTCCTCCACAAACCTACCAACAAACTGTCGGATCCATGATTCACAGAATCAGTGATGTATTTCGTTCGAAAGACAGACGAACAAGCTATTAAGCAGATGAACGCAATGTTTTGGCCTATTACTGATCATAGGGATAGTACTGTGGAACTTCGTTCTAATTGTCATGAAGTATTGCTGCAACTTTTTAAAATGAACTTAAGTATTGAGCAGAAATGATCCTTGGCCTTTCGATACGTGCCAGCGTGTACCAAGTCCCTGGTTTCGAAAGATAGCTCTGATGCAAGTTCGCTGTTATGAACGTCGCCTGAATTGTTTAAGCTGGTCCACTTATGTGCTGAACATTATAAACTTAATTATGAAGGTGTGCGCGAGTACCTCTAGACAATGCAGAAGAATTCATTCGCTCACTAATAAATTCCGATGGATTGTGGTGAAATGGTGATTCAGGAAACTGTAGTTATTCAGTATCTACGATTTACGTCTCCCAATCCTGTTTCTGATGCAGTAATCATTCGGATTTATTTTTGGATCGACTTTGAACTTTTTATCAATTCATTTATTCATAAACTTGGCAACTGCACTCTATTTGCCACGATAAGACCGGTCATAGTTAAGATACCGGTGCTTCGTGTGTGTACCATAACCAGTCACATAACTTAGTGTCGTCCAAGTTTTAAGTGTCTAAGATGGTGGTGGTGGTGGTGGTTAGTGTTTAACGTCCCGTCGACAACGAGGTCATTAGAGACGGAGCGCAAGCTCGGGTTAGGGAAGGATTGGGAAGGAAATCGGCCGTGCCCTTTCAAAGGAACTATCCCGGCATTTGCCTGAAACGATTTAGGGAAATCACGGAAAACCTAAATCAGGATGGCCGGAGACGGGATTGAACCGTCGTCCTCCCGAATGCGAGTCCAGTGTGCTAACCACTGCGCCACCTCGCTCGGTAAGTGTCTAAGATTTTCAGTTTCTGATGTGGTGTGGTTTTTCGACATATGCGCATGAATGCACACACAGTGATTACCCAGAACATTATGACCAGTTCCTACCACGGTGGTCTAGTGGTTCTAGGCGCTCAGTCCGGAACCGCGCGACTGCTACGGTCGCAGGTTCGAATCCTGCCTCGGGCATGGATGTGTGTCATGTCCTTAGGTTAGTTAGGTTTACGTAGTTCTAAGTTCTAGGGGACTGATGACCACAGATGTTAAGTCCCATAGTGCTCAGAGCCATTTGACTCATTTGAATCCTACCACGAGACTGATTGCCACCTGGTTGCTTTGCGAGCACATGACTCAGCAAGAAGAGTATACGAGTATGAGAGGAACAGAGACGAATGTGGAGTCTACTCATTCTTGAGACGAGACGGGCCGCAAATTTGGGAAATTCACTGAAATAAGCGACTTTGACAAAGGACAAATTGGTACAGCCAGCGCCTGGGAACAGCATCTCGAAAACAATCCCTTGTTTGCGTGCCACTGTTATGAGCATCTAGTGAAAGCGGTTGAAGCACGGTGGAACCACGAGTTGGGGAAAAGGTGTTGGACGTTCACACCTCATCACAGAACATGAAGGTCAGAGGATTGCCCGCCCTGTAGCAAATATGACGACAGAGTACAGTGGTGGTGCAGGCACATCTGTTACGGAGCACATCATTCAGGGCACACAGCTGAACATGAGGCTCCTTAGCAGACGACCCCCATGCCTTATTATGTTGACGGAACGACATCGTGAACCGCGATTGGATTGGACACAGAATCATAGAGACTGGATCAAAAGAAACGTGTAACCTGGACGGATGAAACACGTTTCCTGTTACAACAGGTCGACGGTCGTGCTCAGACACGTTGTCATCCAGATGAACGGCTACTCGATAAATGCAGTGTGCCACGGATACAGACTGGTGGGGGCAGTATTATGCTTTAGGCGACATTCGTCTGAGCTCCATGCGGTCTGTGGTGGTAATCAGAGGCGCCATGACAGCTGTGGACTACATTAACATTATTACGGACCACCTGCATCGCTTTAGGCTTGATGTTTTCAAAGACGGCAATGTCATCTTCCAGTAGGAGTGATGGAACTCATATGAAATTCTATTGTGCGCCAGTTATGCGCCCACAAACCACAGGCCCGTAATTTACAGGAATTGCTTGATATGTACATAGGTATCTGGTACCACACACGCTATCTCATAAAAAGTATCCAAACAAAAATCAGTAGACATTAATATGGTGTGTCAACCTTTAAACTTACAATGGCTTCATTTCTACTGAGGATGCTTTCAACGAGGTGTCGGAGAGTTCGTCGTGGAATGGTAGACCAATGTTCCTCAAGGCCCGAAACCAGAGAAGGTAGTGCTATTGGACGCTGGGTTCTGGAGCAAAGTCGACGTTCTAACTCATCCCTGCTGGAGGGAACTGACAACAAAATTCTCCAGGGCTGTCTACAAATCCGTAAGAGTACGAGGGGGTGGAGCTGAACAGCACGTTGCAAGGCATCCCAGATATGCTCAATAATGTTCATGCCTGGGGAGTTTGGTGGCCAGCGGAAGTGTTTAAACTCATAAGAGTGTTCCTGGAGCTACTCTGTAGCATTTCTGGGCGTGAGGGGTGTCGCATTGTCCTGCTGGAATTGTCCAAGTCAGACGGAATGCACAATGGACATGAATAGACGCAGATGATCAGACTGGATGATTAAGTACGTGTTACCTGTCAGAGTAGTATCTAGACGTTGTCATGGGTCCCATATCACCCCAACTACACACGCCTCACGCCCTTACAGAGCCTCCACCAGCTTGAACAGTCCCCTGCTTACATGCTGTGTCCATGGATTCTTGAAGTTGTCTCCATACCTGTACACGTCCATCCGCTCGATACAATTTGAAACGAGACTCGTCCGAACAGGCAACATGTTTCCAGTCATCAACAGTCCAGTGTCGGTGTTGACGGGCCCAGGCGAGGCGCGAAGCTTTGTGTCGTGCAGTCATGAAGAGTATACGAGTGGGCCTTCGGCTCCTAAAGCCCATATCGAAGATGTTGCGTTGAATGGTTCGCACACTGACACCTGTTGATGGCCCAGCATTGAAATCTGCAGCAACTTCTGGAAGGGTTGTACTTCAGTCGTCGTTGCTCCCGTTCTTGCAGGATCTTTTTCCGGCCGCAGCGACGTCGGAGATTTGATGTTTTACGGTTTCCTGATATTCATGGTACACTGGTGAAATGGTCGTACGGGAAAATCCCCACTTCATCGCTACCTCGGAGATGATGTGTATCATCGCTCGTGCACCGACTATAACACCACGTTCAAACTCACTTAAATCTTAATAACTTGCCATTATAGCAGCAGTAACCGATTTAACAAGTGCGCCAGACACTTACATAGGCGTTGCCGACCGCAGCGCCGTATTCTGCCTGTTTACTTATGTCTGTATTTGAATACGCATACCTATACCCGTTTCTTTTGCGCTTCAGTGTATGACCAAAATACAGGACGATAAATTACTGTATAAGAACGCAGCTGATTGCTATATTTGTGAGCAGCCATTAGATAAAGTAGCGTAAACACTAAGTAGGGATCACTACTATCTAACAAGCAAATTCCAACGTGTTGCACACAGTGCATGGAACTTGAATTTCCAACTCCCTTGACACATACCTGTTTTGATCCACAGTATGACGCTCTCCTCCCAGTTGAGCCCTTGGCTGAACAGAGACTGGGTTAGTTTCCTACCAGCCACCGCCCAGAGATACATTTCGCTTTCAAGGAGAATCACCATGACAGTTACACTGAGGTTCCTCGACTCACTGTGATTCTTGCAGACACCACTACAAAAGCCTGCTGAAACCATATGTCAGGGGGATTTTAATCTCAAACAAGCTGCACTTCCTGATTATGTTAAGTCTCAACTCGTAATAAAGAAGGGGGTTTTCCCATACGAATATCTGGATTCACATGAGAAACTCAGTGAAACCACTCTACCCGACATAACCGCATTCTCCAGAAAGCTTTCAGGCAATGTCATATGGGATGCGGAGTATGGCCATGTGGTGAGTATACAGCAGGTGTTCCACATCCATAATTTAAAGGAATATGCAAAACTTTATATGGACTCAGTTGTGTTCTTACTTGCAGATATTTCCGATCGATTCTGGAGTCTATGTCTGGGCACATAAGATATGGATCCAGCCTAATGTTACACCGCAACAGGGCTTTCCAGGGATGCATGTCGAAAAAGTCACATACCAACATTGAACTCTTGACCATGGAAATAAGAAAATAAAACAATTTAAATCGTATACCCACAGTACACTGCACCTATGCATACACGAATGAACATTAATGCTGCTTACAATATGCCGACTGTTCAGTTGGATCAAGACATTTCATTATGGTGATGCTACGTCACTGGTTGCACATTGATAACTGAAATCATCACTTGGAATCTATGGAATGACCATGTTACCACAACTCTATGCAGAATCTAAGACTAAACCAACTGCACTACATCTATCACACGACTTAAATCACTTTTTAGGTGGATGATGGTATAACAGAAACACTATTTAATGTACGACTATCATCTTCAGGCTTCTTTATTCCAAGATTGAATTTTACCGGTTTTGAATCAGTATATTCTTTGATTACTACATCTGGAGATTCGTTGATTATTTTATGAACTATTTTGTTCTTATGTCGACAGTATTTGTATATTGTGTGGAACATTTTTTTCAATTTCTTGAGAAGTGATACTTTTTGAGTGTACTACAAACAGCGCTGAAGGCAGACCAGAAATTCCTATCTAGTGAATTATAGGGAGGGCAAAGCATATTAAGCGGTTTTTCATATAAGGTGTACCAAAAAAACACATCGACAAACTACTTTTGGTACAGGCTCCTTACACCAAAACAAGAAAAAAGTCCAGTAAAAAGGGCTCTAAAGTGCATATCTTGAGAGGTATGAGCACTTGTAATCTTCAATACTATGAAACACATCTCTTCTTCTGCAAGATTTTTGCTTTTCGTATTTGAGAGAAGGTAGTATCAGCCAAAACAAGAAGCAAAGTCTCTAAAATGCATACCTTAAGATCTGTCCGCGTTTGCTCAGTAGGGAGAGTTGTGTTTAGCGAAGATGGACGAGTGCTTAAGCATCTGAGGGTATGTATTTTAGAACCCATGTATACTAGACATTTCTTACTTAAAAGGAACCTGTCCCTTGAGAAACAGTCCCTTATAACGAACCTGTCCCTAAAATTTATCGTTTTTTTTTTTTGGGGGGGGGGGAGAGGGGAACCCCGTACACATACACTGACGAAAAAAGTTCGCAACACCAAAAAATGATTAATGTAGAGTAAAGAAATTTCTGACATACATGTGTCTAGGTAACATATTTAAATGATTAACATTGCAAGATCATAGATTAATGTAAGCGCAAGATAAGCCAAGGAAAATGTGAAATGCTGGTATATTTGTAACCAGTGTAACCGCCAGAATGTTGAATGCAAACGTGCGTGTATTATGTTCTACAGGTGTCGGATGTCAGTTTGTGGGATGGAGTCCCATGCCTGTGACACTGGTCGGTCAATACAGGGACAGTTAATGCTGTTTGAGGATGACGATGGAGTTGTCGTCCAATGATGTCCCATATGTGCTCGATTGGAGACCGATTCAGCCCTTAGCAGAGGTCACCTGTCTCCAAAAGCATGGCAATGCGCCATCTTGGATTGTTTAATTTCCCGCCAATTTATACTTAAGATAACAGCCAAACCTCAATAGTGGCACCATAGGAATGGGGGAAACCCCTAGTTATCTTTTTAATTTCCTACATTTTTTTTAATTTCCCACCATTTTATACATAGGGCAACTGGCCCTTGTCAGAGGCATGGAGGGGGTAAAGGTAGGGAAATCAAATGACGTCATCGGTGACCTCAGTACCCACCCGGTCTACATACTGTCAGGTAGCTGTAGTATTTCTCGATTTCTAAAAATGGCTCTAAGCAAATGGTTCAAATGGCTCTAAGAACTATGGGACTTGACATCTGAGGTCATCAGTCCCCTAGACTTAGAACTACTTAAACCCAACTAACCCAAGGACATCACACACATCCATGCCCGAGGCAGGATTCGAACCGGCGACCGAAGCAGGAGCGCGGTTCCGGACTGAAGCGCCTAGAACCGCTCGGCCACAGCGGCCGGCTTCGATTGCTAAAAAACATTTGGTTCAGTACCACACCTGTGCTTATTACCAGAAGTACGATGTATGGTGTATGAAGCGAAATTTGTGACTGGATTAAGGATTTTTGGTAGGTAGGACACAGAATGTTATCTTGGATGGAGAGTCCTTGGCAGATGAAGAAGTAACTTCAGGCATGCTCCAGGCAAGTGTGTTGGGTCCCTTGGTGTTCATGTTATATATTAATGACCTTGCAGACAATATTAAGACGATGGACGTTCTAAAAGCAATTTTCCTCATTGTTTTCGAAAGAGAAGATGGTACATCAGGTGACATAAAACAAACGCCACCTGTTGCTGGTTGAGTGACGGAAGGAGCGTCAGCGAAGGAGGAAATATGCGTGCACAGATCGTCGCAGTAGAGAGAGTAGCAAAAGACAGGCGTGCCTGAGGTTATTCAGGTATACATCACAATGGCAGAAGAACGTGTACCGACAATATAGTCGCCAATATCTTGTATGAATGGACTTGTGAGACTAGTATGTCCATTATCCGTGAACGCCTACAGACCGTGTATAGTGAAGGGGTCATGTGGTGTCAGATTGTTGGTTGCTAGTGTTGCGTGTTCGGAGAAGGAAGGCAGTGTTTGGGGATGAATGTCGAAGTGGGCATTCCTCCACATCCGCGAATGAAAACAACAGTACATGATTATAGGACAGGGTGATAGCGGACAGGCACATAGGGCACCGAGTTTTACCTGAGTGGTTTCTTCAATCTGACTGCACGCTTCGACAAAAGTCTCAATGTCGGTGGCAACTGTGTCGAAAAATAGTGCAAGGTGTATAGCTCATGAAGCTAAGATGTATTTTTTTCGCAATAAAATTTATGGGTGAAGCACAGTGACGAAACACACTTCCAGAATATCCCTCGTAGTAACCTCAAACTCCTTGCAGATTTACAATCCGAAAGAAGCTGCAAAAATATAGACCTTGATAAGATCAAATAAGATTTCAAAGCGATGTGAAGATTGGAAAAGTTGGGTTGTTTGGGGGAAGGGACCAAACAGCGAGGTCATCGGTCTCATCGGATTGGGGAAGGAAGTGGGGCGTGCCCTTTCAAAGGAACCATCCCAGCGTTTGCCTGAAGCGATTTCGGAAAATCACGGAAAATCTAAATCAGGATGGCCGGACGCGGGATTGAACCGTCGTCCTCCCGATGACCTGGTGGATGACATCGGAAGTTCACTGAGGCTTTTTGCAGATGATGCTGTGGTGTATCGAGAGGATGTAACAATGGAAAATTGTACTGAAATGCAGGAGGATCTGCAGCGAATTGACGCATGGTGCAGGGAATGGCGATTGAATCTCAATGTAGACAAGTGTAATGTGCTGCGAATACATAGAAAGATAGATCCCTTATCATTTAGCTACAAAATAGCAGGTCAGCAACTGGAAACAGTTAATTCCATAAATTATCTTGTAGTACGCATTAGGAGTGATTTAAAATGGAATGAGCATATAAAGCTGATCGTCGGTAAAGCAGATGCCAGACTGAGATTCATTGCAACAATCCTAAGGAAATGCAATCCGAAAACAAAGGAAGTAGGTTACAGTATGCTTGTTCGCCCACTGCTTGAATACTGCTCAGCGGTGTGGGACCCGTACCAGATAGGGTTGATAGAAGAGATAGAGAAGATCCAACGGAGAGCAGCGCGCTTCGTTACAGGATCATTTAGTAATCGCGAAAGCGTTACGGAGATGATAGATAAACTCCAGTGGAAGACTCTGCAGGAGAGACGCTCAGTAGCTCGGTACGGGCTTTTGTTAAAGTTTCGAGAACATACCTTCACCGAAGAGTCCAGCAGTATATTGCTCCCTCCTACGTATATCTCGCGAAGAGACCATGAGGATAAAATAAGAGAGATTAGAGCCCACACAGAAGCATACAGACAATCCTTCTTTCCACGAACAATACGAGACTGGAATAGAAGGGAGAGCTGATAGAGGTACTCAGGGTACCCTCCGCCACACACCGTCAGGTGGCTTGCGGAGTATGGATGTAGATGTAGATGTAGAAGTCCAGTGTGCTACCACTGCGCCACCTCGCTCGGAGCGAAGATTGGAAATTTGCTAGAAATGCTCAGAAATTTAAAACTGTTTACTTCATAAAATGAAAAAAAACATAGTATCCTGTGTCTATAATATTAGTGAGTCACAGATGGAGTCAGTCAACTCATATATTTACCTGGGTGTAACACTTTATAGAGATATGAAATGGGACGATCACAAAGGCTCAGGCGTGGGTAAAGCAAGTAGTAGACTTAAGTTTATTGGCAGAATACTAAGGAAATTCAATCAGTCCACGATGGAGATTCCTTACAAGCTACTTGTGTAATCCATCCCAGAATACTGCTCATGTGTGTGGTACCAATACCAAATAGGCCCAACAGGGGAGATTGAATGTATACAGGGAGGGGAGCACGAATAGTCACAGGTTTGTTTTACCTACATCAGAGTGTCACAGAGGTGTTGAAACAACGAAAATGGCAGACTTTTGAAGATAGACGTAAATTATCCTGAGACAGGCTACTTACGAAATTCGAAGAACTGCCATTCATTAAATGATGACTCTAGGAATATACAACCCTCCCCCCCCCCCCACCCCCCTAAGACATCGCTTTCGTAGGGAATGTGATGACGTGATTATGAGGAACTAGCTAACAAACCTGGCGCTGCCCTGGTATTTATTTATTCCAATCTTCTATTAGTAAATTTCCCCCTCCCTCCTCTTTGTGCCCATCTCCTCTTGCCCCTTCTCTCTGTCCATCTCCTCCTTCACCCTCTCTCTATCCACCTGCTCCTCCCCCCTCTCTCTCCACATTCATTCTCTTTCTCTTTATAAATCTCTCCTCCTTCCTCTCTCTATCTGTACCCATATCCCTGTCCATCACCACCACCCCTCCCATTCTCTGTCCATCTCTTCCATCCCCTTCCTCTCTCTGCCTCCTCCACCCACACTGTCTGTCCATCTCCTCCAGTCCCTCTCTCTGTCCACCTCCTCCACTCCCCACTCTCTGTCCATATCCACCTGCCCCTCTCTCTGTCCATCTCTTCCTCCCCCTCTAATTCCATCTCCTCTACTCCCATTTCTCTGTCCATTTTCTCCTCCCCCCTGTCTGTTCATCTCCTCCTTCACTTTATCTATGCCTGTCACTTCCTCCCTCGGTCTCTCGCCACTTACTCCTCTTTCCTTTCTTTGCCTATCTCCTCCACTCCCCTCTCTCTGTCCATTTCCACTTCTTCTTCTTCTGTCCACCTTCTCTTCTCCTGTCTCTTATCTCTGCCTGTCTCCTATCTCTGCCTGTCTCCTCTATCCCTATCGCTGTCTGCCATCTCATCCTTCCTTTTTCTCCACATTGTCACACTCAACCCAATAGGAGGCTGATTGTTCTTACCCCTTACAGTATTTCTTTCCAGCCTGTAATTAATAAGTGTATCAAATTTGATTGGAATTTTTCTGGGGCCTAGGATGAGCTTTCTACCTGTGGCTTTGCCCACAGATGCATATGTCACAAATGTTTCACAGATATTTAACAAATTTCACGCACATTTGTACACACATTTTACCTGTGTGTCTAGTGAATGTCACCCTGCAGTTTCATTTTTACGCAGCTTAATGTTTATGACGTCCTATCATCTGAACTACATGCTGTACAATGATATATTTTTCTAGGTACATGCAATGGCATATGTGAATAACTTCTGTGAAATATGTTGCAAATAGAGGTAGTAGCAAAGAAATAATCAATTAAAACGTCATGTATGAAGTAGCAGTTTTCACGCATCTCAGTATTTGTCATCATATCTCCTGAACTAAGTGTCGTACGATGATTTAATTTTTCTGGTATATTTAGTGGAATAGGTGAATACTGTCTGCAAAATGTGTCACGAGTAGAATTAGCAGTAAATGTACAACAAATTAAAATGTCATACTTATGCGGCAGTTTTACTGCATGAAAAGCGAGAATGTAGTAAGCAACAAACTTTCCTTTCATCATTTTGTGATGAGGGTTGTCAGCGTTAAAAAGTTTCATAAAAAACTGAAATTATGTAAAATTCTTTTGCAAGTTTATAAGTGCTCTCATTCTCAAATACAAGATAACTAAAATATGGGTATCCTCGCGCCGTGGGCTACACTGCTTTTCCAGCTCTCACTGTGATCATTTCCAGACACTAAATGATGGGTGTACCAAGTTTGGTTGAAACTGGTCCAGTGGTTTAGGAGGAGTTGTGGAACAGACATACATCCATTTTTATAATTTGTATGGATTAAACCCGCCACGCACAGAAGCATTAAACAGTCATTCTTCTCACTTTCAATACGTGAATGGAACGGGAAAAAGCTCTGATAACTCATACAATGGGATGTAGCCTCGGCCATGCATTTTGCACTCGTTTGCAGAGTATTGATGTAAATGTAGATATAGATGTACGGACGGTAGTCAGAGTTATAATTATCGCCACGAAACTGGAGAAAATAACTATACTCGATACTTTTTTGTTTGTTTATACAATAGATGCCTTGATACAGAGTGAAATCCCCGCGCTACAATACCGCAGGAAGTTGCTAGAGGTCCCAATACAAAATGACGCTGTCCTTTTATAGAGTGAAGAAGGATCATAGCATTTGCTTTTCTACATCTGCATTTGTTCCTTTAGCAGTGTGGCGTGTGGATTTCAGTGCGTACCAAAACGACAGACATAAACCTGCATTCAAACGCCGTGGCAGAGTGAAAATTAGTTGTTGGAACAATCACCCAGGCTGTAGGTCATTAAGTATCTTTTCTTCCAAAATACTAGTCGAGCAAGGCAAACCTAAGAACGTCTGTGGTGTTTAGAATGAGGGAGAGAGCTACTGCCGAAAATAGAGCTGTGAGTGCCTGGATAGCTCAGCTGGTAGAATAGTTGCCCACGAAAAGCTAAGCTTCCGAGTTTGAGTCCCAGTCTGACACACAGTTTTGATCTGTCAAGAAGTTTCAAAAGCAATTACGTAACTTTATTTTTACGATATGGTAATTAAAACTTTATAACTGCCACGTGTGTACTGCGCTGTACACGTGTAGCTTACAAAATGGATCATCTCTGAAACCTTTGTTAATGTGCCCAGCACGGCTAAATAGGGAGGTGAAGCGTCAGCGTGCGGGTTGCCAGTGGCCGTGTGGCTGAGTCGATGCGGTGTTGGGTGACGGCGAGCAATGTGGCATGTCCACGTCAGCCAGCGGACTCGGCTTAATGAGACGGGCTACGTCATCAAGGCGGCTGTGCAGCTGAGGGCAGGTACGTGTCACCCTTGGCTGCTACTGATGCTGCCTCGCCATACAGAAGATGGACTCAACTAGTACTCGCTCATACATAAAGCCAGTTAACATCTGAAAGTTCAAAACTTCACGGAATAATGTAGGTAGAGAGGTACAAATTGACGCACATGCTTGAAAGACATGAAGTTTTAATGATAACAAAAAAATATGCACAAAATGGCCAACAGATGGCGCTTCATAGGATACAAAAGCAATAATTAGTATAACAATTGATTTTTAGTAAAGACGATGTTCTTTTTAACAAATGCGCAACATGTCGGCCGCTATTCGTCAACAACACCTGTAGGTGAGGGACAATTTTGTAAACAGCACTGTACAGCATATCAGTAGGTATCGTGAGAAATGGCCGTCGAATGTTATGTTGTAGCATCCCTAATGACGTCGGACAATCGAGGTAGCCTTGCGACTTCTGGTAATCTTATAACCAATAATCAAACTGATTGACGTCTGGGGACCTGGGAGGCCAAGCATGACTGAAACTGCACCTCTGCTCGCTATCCTCGCCAAACGATGTGCGCAAGAGTTTTTTTTTACACACGTAACAATATCAGGTGGAGCGCCATCCTGCATAAATGAAGTACCTTCCAGCAGCTGTTTATCAGCCAGGCTAGGGATGATGCGGTTCTATAACGTATCGGCGTACCTCGCACCCGTCACGCTGACAGTTTCTAAAACAACCACCCCCATTTCGTCGAAGAAAAAGGGTCTGATCACGATTGATGTGGTAAATCTACAAAACACCGTGACTATCTCGTCATGCAGTGGTGTTCCCTCGTCAGATAGGATTTTCGGGAGCCCAAATTTTGCTGATGAGGATGCTGTAGGGCGGTCGTAACTGACGTGTCGCTGCCCGACGCAAACTTTTGGCAGGTTTCTGCACACGTTTTTGGTTTCAATAAAACTCCATCTCATTTCAGGTACGTGTGTCAAGTTTTACCTCTCTACCTACATTACTCCGTCAATTAATTCATTTTCTAACGTTAACATACGCTGCATAGGTGCTTAGGGGTGGTTCGCCCACCCTAACAGTATTTGTAAAAAACCGGGGCTCGCTCTTTCCGTTAAACTCTCGTATGCACTCCCCTGTTGTATGATATTCTCCTAAACTGGGAACCTGCCAGATAGTTCACTTGTTCCTACAGTAACTGATGTATCAACTTCCATTCCGCACTGCTAGGCGTAATTAACCCGAGACCTTTACTTAATCACAAATTACGTGACTGAAGCTACAATTTTAAAAAGAAACCTTGCCACCTACTCAAATCAGAGTCGAGTTCTGACTCCAATAAACAGGTATAGTAAAGTCTCCAATAGCAAACTAAACAGGTATAGTAAAGCCTCCAATTACAAAAAAAAAAAAAAATGGTTCAAATGGCTCTGAGCACTACGGGACCTAACATCTGGGGTCATCAGTCCCCTAGAACTTAGAACTACTTAAACCTAACTAACCTAAGGACATCACACACATCCATGCCCGAGGCAGGATTCGAACCTGCGACCTTAGCAGTCTCGCGGTTCCGGACTGAAGCGCCTAGAACCGCACGGCCACCACGGCCGGCCCAATTACAATCATAAAGAATGTCACAGCTCGATAATTGTCATCAGAATGACATAGGTAATAAAGTGTGCTTCATTTGTTCAGGATGAACAGAGAATAAATTAGGCAGGCGTTTCTCATTTAATGCCAGAACATAAATCATTGAAAGGAACACACATACTGGTTTAAGAGGCGAGTAAGAAAAATATGATCAAATAGCGATACAACGGCAGTACAACTTTTAGCGGTACCTGAGAAGTGACATGAATTCGTTTACTGATACGACGCCACTCCATATCAGATCCCCAATGGAGTCACTGGCGGAGGAAGATACGGCGGTCGGTCGGTACCGATGGGCCTGGACACAGAGCTCTCTTAACAGCGTATTTTGTGGTCATTGGGTCGGTCGTTCTGGCTACATAAAATGGCCTGCACCCGTAAATTTAATACTTCTTGACTTTTGTCTATGGAGATGTTTTCAAGCTAAAACTGACGACTCCCGAAGACATGGAACGCCGTACATCACCAGACTGTGCTGTAATAAGTCCAGATGAAATTCAAAGTGCAGCGTTGTCTATCCAGAATCGTCTTATAGCATGTTTCAAAGCTCAAGGTCAACAATTTCAGCATCTAATATTACACTCATAATAATAAACACACGAGCCGTACCACAGTTGCGTGTTCCCTTGGAAACGGTATTTTGTTAGTTAGTTTTATGTTCCACAGACCATATGTGCGATTCTTGGTAATGGAGCAGTAGTCATTTTCCGTACGTATTACTCATTCACATGTAAATAATGATTATATACTGACAATTTATAAATTTATTTTTAATGCAGATGTGAATCAGTCATTCTTACCCGTTACCTTGCCTACACACTAAGTGATCAAAAGTATCCGGACACTTGGCTGATAATGACTTACTAGTTCGTGGCGCCCTCCATCAGTAATGCTGGAAATCAATATGGGGTTGGCGCACCATTGGCCTTGATGACAGCTTCCACTCACGCAGGGATACGTTCAATCAGGTGATGGAAGTTTCTTGGGGAATGGCAGCCCATTCTTCACGGAGTGCTGTACTGAGGAGGGGTATCGATGTCGGTCGGTGATGACTGGGTGTTGTGTGATGTCCTTAGGTTAGTTAGGTTTAAGTAGTTCTAAGTTCTAGGGGACTGATGACCATAGATGTTAAGTCCCATAGTGCTCAGAGCCATTTGATTTGAACCATTCGGTCGGTGAGGCCTGGCACGAAGTCGGAGTTCCAAAACATCCCAAAGGTGTTCTATCGGATTCCGATCAGGACTCTCTGCAGGACAGTCCACTACAGCGATGTTATTGTCGTGTAACCATTCCGCCACATGCCGTGCATTATGAACAGGTGCTCGATCGTGTTGAAAGATGCAATCGCCATTCCCGAATTGCTCTTCAACAATGGGAAGCAAGAAGGTGCTTGAAACATCAATGTAGGCCTGTGCTCCGATAGTGCCTCGCAAAACAACAAGGGTTGCAAGCCCCCTCCATGAAAACCACGACCACACCATAACACCACCGCCTCCGAATTTTACTGTTGGCACTACACACGCTGGCAGATGACGTTCACCGGACATTCCCCATACCCATCGGCTCGCCACATTGTGTGCCGTGATTCGTCACTCCACACAACGTTTTTACACTGTTCAATCGTCCAATTTTTACGCTCTTTACACCAAGCGAGGCGTCGTTTGGCATTTACCGGCGTGATGTGTGGTTTATGAGCAGCCGCTCGACCATGAAATCCAAGTTTTATCAGCTGCCGCCTAACTTTCATAGTACTTGCAGTGCATTCTGATGCAGTTTGGAATTCTTGTGTGATGGTCTGGATAGGTGTCTGCCTATTACACATTACGACCCTCTTCAACTGTCGGCGGTTTCTGTCAGTCAACAAGCGCGTGGCTGTAGAGAAGCACTATCACACGCGCTTGTTCAGAGAAGCTGTAGAAATCCAAAAACACGCGAACAGTTTCAACAAGAAAGAGGAAAGCCTTAAGGTAAACGGATCCTGGCTTCCCGTACTGCAGCGAACGACCGTCGCAGGTAGCAAGAGGAGAACCGCACCGGAAATGACCGCGGAGAAGCCCTCGGACGTTGGCGCGCCAGGTACATATAGTCTGCGGCCCCGAGCTCGCCTCCAGTTCACCACCGGCAATGGAGGGTGAAGCTTTGACAATGCCAGCCACTCGTGCTGGCGAAACGTCAGAAAAATCATTAGATGAACGTCGGCCGAAGAACCCGAGACAGAAGCCAATAGGCAGTTTGTCAGATATTCATCTACTGAATAGAAGGAGTCGTCAAGGAGAAACTTTTTTCGAATTTAGTTTTGTTGTCTGTCAGATATTTTATGTAACTGGGTAGGCAACCAGTTTCATTTTTTTTTTTTTTTTGGCATCATTGAGCACAACTTTCTGTACTAAGGTCAACCGTAACGTGGAATATTGAATGACTTTTTTTCCACTAGTGTTAAAGTTCTGCCTTTTGAAATGCAGTGCCTTATTTAGGACAAACTTCATAAGAGAATGCATACACTGTGAAGCAGTATTCAAAATGTGTGACATCTTAAATATATGTCTACAAGATGAGCGTGGGTGAAAACATATTTTTCTTACATCACGTTTCTGAGCAATGAAATTCTTCTTTCTTAAAGATGAATTCCCCAGAATATTATTCCACGTGGAATTACTCAATGAAACTACAGAAAATATGTTAACTTACTGACGTGTCTCTCCGCCAAGATTTTCAGTGATTCTAAGTGCAAATATGACTGCATTGAGCTGTTTTACGAGTTCAAAAACTAATTTTTTTCAGTTGAAATTCTCATCAAAATGGATACCTTAAAATACTGGAGTTTCCATGAAAGTTATTATTTCTTCACCATATGTTACATTTATCATTGATATACTACATCAAGGTGTGCAGAATTGAGTATCTTACACCTTTTTGAGACAGAGAGCACTACCATTTACAAAAAATACCTCAATAGGAATGTTATTTACCATTCCTTATGTTGCTGTAGGCCTTAAATATGTTTCTCATCTGCAGAGAGAACTAATTATGCTTGTTGTAAATTAAAAAAGAGAAACACAGTGGATATGAAACTGTGAAAAGTCTCAGAGTAGTAATGGGAGTAACAGTAAGCCTGAAATTATAGTGTGGAATGGTGTTGCTTTACCATGATTGCAACAGTGAAGAAAGACTATCTGTCGCTGCCTGTAAATTATAAAAACTTGGTAATATGTGGAGTCTGGCCAGAAGTCCGTGAACTTAAAGTGGAAAGCATTGAACGTTAGGGAATCGATTGCGCATTTTTAGCTGTTGTTTTTGTTTATAATGACAAAAAAGCTAAATGATAAAACCCGTGATCATACAAACAGGAAGTCACACATGAAATGCGTAGAAATCATACTTAGCAAAAAAAGAAAGGTATAGAAAAATGAGTGAGTAAAGGGAAAGTTTGTGGGGAAAGCAACATCAAGAAAAAGTAGTTACAACTGTTTGTTGCCCAGATCTGCATACGTAATATTTAAACAGATATAATCATTCAAATCCCCCAGAAATCCAACTATAAGAGTATAATGGTTTATCAGCAGGAAAATATGCTTCATTCTGACCATGCGTGCCGAAATATCATTATGTTTATAGCCGAAGAAACGAAAAAAAATCTTGCTCATTTCCTAATTGACTCGGATATTAACATTAGTGTGTGATGGACGAAAGTACAACGATTTTCAATAAGACCTGTTTAATAAAATGTGTACGTTTGTCCTTTGAGGGAGTCGCTTGAAATTATTTTTTCAATATTATTGAACTAGAGAGTGAGACACGAGAAAGCTACTCTCAGTATGTTAACACCTCTTGAAAAGTATAAAATTACACACGATGCACTAAAACCATCTTCTGGGTATCTCCCTAGATGGTGCATCAACAATGATTGCATCTTACAAAGGCATAGCCGCTCTTACTGCGTAATCATTTAAATAAGGTCTTAATTGTTGCCGGCCGAAGTGGCCGCGCGGTTCTGGCGCTGCAGTCTGGAGCCGCGAGACCGCTACGGTCGCAGGTTCGAATCCTGCCTCGGGCATGGATGTGTGTCATGTCCTTAGGTTAGTTAGGTTTAACTAGTTCTAAGTTCTAGGGGACTAATGACCTCAGCAGTTGAGTCCCATAGTGCTCAGAGCCATTTTCTTAATTGTCGTGTACTGTGTGAACCACGAAACAGAAGTAGCTGACCATGATCTTACGAATGATGTGGAAAATGTGAACCTTATCAGACTTACTTAGATTCCTAATGCCTACTTCTTCATCAAAGTCCCAAAACTCAGAGGCTACTATAGAGGGTTTTACAAGAATTATCCTTTCAGCCATTAAAACTAGGCCATATTTTTCACATACGCTGGGTTCCTTTGTCATTTAATGTTGTTCGATCTCTTCTTGAAAGTCACAGTTCTTTTGTCCATCTTTTCGAAAAAATGAGTCGTGATGGTTATCGATCAAAACGTGACAGACCTAAATTTGAGGGGCTCTTAAAATATCCGCAAAGTGGTTGTTTACAATGGAATTAGCTCTACTTCATGAGGCCCTAGAAGTTCTGCGAGTACTATCATTCTTTTTGTACAATAAAAATCCTCTAGTCCTTAAAGAAAAATTGGGAGTTGACGTGGCTATAAAAACTCCTGCAGCACTGAAAACGTGTGACTCGCTGCGAAATAGGATGACGGCACAAGAGTTGGAGGTATATAGCAGATTCAAATGAGTCATAATTAAATATCCATCTTGCAATGAATACAAGAAATTTCAAATGTTCTGCAGGAAATTTCTTCAGTCTTTGGTAGACAGTATAAAAAAACCACTTTGAAGACTTAGATTTCTTTTCGAATGCAGCCGTTAAATTCAGACGCGTGGCCTTTAGTCGAATATGAGCGTGTTTGATGGTGACATGTCAATTCGTCGTTTATGTAAGAAGGTAGATTTTAAATTAAGTGAAGCACGTATTCGTAACTAGTTAACGATTTTCGAATAGATAAAGAAAGTTCTCAACACATTGCCACTTCTGTGTAAGAACTTTTGAAAACAGTCGAAATTATATGTATATCTACAGCTGTATGTGAACGCGGATTTAGTGCCATTAACCTAACAGTAATTAATCAAAGAAATCATTTACAAATTTCGACTCTTAGAAATTTACTTTTTATTTCAATAACTGAACCCCCACTGCAGTTCTGCGATGCGAAAAATTTACAGCAAGATAGATTAGGTCTCAGCACCATAGCGCTCTTGAGAGCCAACTGGCAAACCCCCGAATGTTCAGGAGCATTCTCATGCGTCTCGTCTGTTCAACTGGGCTCTGTAAGTTAATTGACAAGTATGCACTGTAGTACGATTCTGTAAATGAGCTTTATCTATAATGTGCTTGTAACATAAATCAAGAAGGTAATCACAGAATATAAACCGGCATTCAATAACCATTATGCACAAGAAAAGTGTGTACTGTAGTTTCCATATGTATACAGAGTGAACAACCTAAAATTTGCACCGCAAATATTGCGGAAACGGAAAGTGCTATCGATGTGTGGTTTCAACAGAATGGATTGGTAGGCAGGGGCTCGTATTGTTAGCCAATAAACAGATTGTAAGAATACTTAGAAAGTGTATTTTTCTGCAAACATTTTTTTTAAATGGAACAATGCCTGTTGACACTAAAAATCTAAAAGTGGGGTAAATAAGAATATCAGTGGTGATTGTTGCAGGAGTCTAGTGCGAGTCGTTTCGAGATATCGTATTGTGGAAAGTTTCCACACCGACATTAGTTTGTACCATTCAATCTGCGCAGTTGCTAGGTGCGGTGTTGTGTTTGCTTACAGTATGCTTATGTATTTCTGCACTGCATTTCGACTTACTTTTCAGTTAGTCTGTGACAGTCCAAGCATTAGATCGTGAGTGGATGATGGGATTTACCAGTGCAGAAAAATCCGATAAGCTCATGGTGTATGGAGAGTGTAGGAAGCACCCAGTTAGTTAGTTCTTTCACGTGGATGCGGCAAGATATCCCAGTATACGTTAACCATCTCGGCAGTTATTTAGCAACCTCTTCAACCAATTACGTGAAAGTGGTAGTGTAACAGCAAGACAACGAAACAGAAGTTAACAAGTGACGACAAAAGAGGAAGAAATTAATGTTCTTGCTGCTGTTGCAGTTGATCCTCACGTTAGCTCCCGAGCAATGGCACGAGGAAGTCGCGTGAGTCAGGCTAGTGTCGTAGACATTCTATATCGACATAGGTTCCACCGCTATAACATCTCTCGCCAACAAGTGCTGCATGGAAAATTTTATGAGAATCGTGTTAACTTTTGTACACGGGCTTTAAGATAGGATACTCAAGATGTATCATGTATCTTGTTTAGTGATGAAGCCGTATTTACCAGTCATGGCCAGTAAACCGCCGAAACATGCATTACTGATCTGTTGACGACCCCCATTTGGTTCGTCAGGGGGAACATCAGCGTCCAAAGAATGTAAACGAGTGGTGTGGGATAGTGGGGATAGTGAACCATCAGTTCATAGGCATGTTTTTCACACTGAACGCGCACAAGTATCGCAGCCTCCTAATAGACTATCTTCCACGGATGATGGAAGACGTTCCTCTGCAGACTAGAAATAACCTGTGGTACCAACATGATGGCAGTCCAGCGCACAGTCCACGAAGTACTACAGCATGTATTCACGAATTGTTTCCAAATCGTAGGATTGGACACATAGTACCTGTCCCTTGGCCGGCCCATTCCCCGTATTTGACGCCTGTAGACTTTCTTCTGTGGGGAAAGCTGAAAGACGCTGTCTACAAGGACATACCAACCACACCAGATCATATGCAACGACGTATTACTGCAGCCTGCTCGGACATCTCCCCTAAAATTTTAGCACGTCTGCAGCAGTCCTTCCATACCATACTGGAAGCGTGTATTGCTACAGCCGGTGGTCATTTTGAACATAATTTGTGATGGTCAATTGTCTCATTACTGGTAAGAATACAGATCACTAGTGTATGCTCTTGTGTTGTTTTTTAGTGTGGGCTACCATAGGCACACCTTTCCACTTAACAGCCTAGATCGCATAAATTTTTCATTATGTAAGACAACCTCATTCGACAGATTTTTCTCTCATCTCCAGATCTTAAAAAATCTTTTTGTTGTGAAACGTGTCCCTTTTACGTTGGACCCTACTAAGTTATTACATGGATAAAAATCAGCACATTATAATAAGTTTGTCATAACTAAATATTTGAAAACGTAAAGCACCTTGTGCAAACGGCCATGTCCATCTGTGAGCGATATACACTGAAGTGCCAAAGAGACTGGTATAGACATGCATATTCGAATACAGAGATACGTAAACAGGCAGAATACGGCGCTACGGTCGGCAACGCCTATATAAGACAAGTGATTGGCGCAGTTGTTAGACCGGTTACTGCTGCTACAATGGTAGGTTATCAACATTTAAGTGAGTCTGAACGTGGTGGTATAGTTGGCGCACGAGCGATGGGATACAGCATCTCCGAAGTAGCAATGTAGTTTGGCGATTTTCCCTTACGACTATTTCACGAGTGCACCGTGAATATCAAGAATCCGTTAAAATATCAAATCTCCGACTTCGCTGCGGCCGGAAAAAGATTCTGCAAGAACGGGACCAACGACGACTGCAGTGAATCGTTCAACGTGGCAGAAGTGCAACCCTTCCGCAAATTGCTGCAGATTTCAATGTTGTGCCATTAACATGTGTCACCTTGCGAAACATGCAACGAAACGTCTTCGATATGGGCTTTCGGAGCCGTGTACTCTTGATGACTGTACGGCACAAAGCTTTCTGCCTCGCCTGGGCCCGTCAACAACGACACTGGACTGTTGATGACTGGAAACATGTTGCCTGGTCGGACGAGTCTCGTTTCAAATTATATCGAGCGCATGGACGTCTATGGGTATGGAGACAACCTCATGAATCCATGGACCCAGCATGTAAGCAGGGGACTGTTCAAGTTTTTGGAGGCTCTGTAATGGTGTGGGGCGTGTACAGTTGGGGTGATACGGGATCCTGATACGTCTAGATACGGCTCTGACTGGTGACACGTACGTAATCGTCCAGTCTGATCACCCGCGTCCATTCATGTCCATTGTGCATTCCGACAGACCTGGGAAATTCCAGCAGGACAATGCGACACCCCTCACGTCTAGAATTTGTACAGAGTAGTCCCAGGAACGCTCTTATGAGTTTAAACACTTCCGCTGGCCACCAAACTCCCCAGACATGAACATTATTGAGCATATCTGGGATGCCTTGCAACGTGCTGTTCAGAAGAGATCTCCACCCCCTCGTACTCTTACTGATTTATAGACAGCCCTGCAGGATTCATGGTATCAATTTCCTCCAGCACTAATTCAGACATTAGTAGAATCCATGCCACGTAGTGTTGCGTGCTCGCGGGGGCCCTACGTTTTATTAGGCAGGTGTACCAGTCTCTTTGGCTCTTCAGTGTGTATACAGGGTGGCCCAATTAAACATTTCAGCGCAAACATCTCTGGAACAAAAATAGATACTGAAAAACGAATTTCACTGGTATGAATGTAAGATATTGGTTCCAAAAAAAAAAAAATGGTTCAAATGGCCGTGAGCACTATGGGACTTGACATCTGAGGTTATCAGTCCCCTAGAACTTAGAACGACTTAAACCTAACTAACCTAAGGACATCACACACATCCATACCCGCGGCAGGATTCGAACCTGCGACCGTAGCGGTTCCAGACTGAAGCGCCTAGAATCCCTCGGCCACACCGGCCGGCAGATATTGGTTCATGGAAATAAATATTAAGAAGCATTCTTAAACGTAAGTAAATATTATTTGCAACACAAATTTATGTTCTTTAATCGACACCATACACTATTTGTTACGCAATCAGTAGCATTAAATGTGACAAGATGCATGGAGTTGGTTGCAGTGCAATATATAAATTACATCCCCAGAAATTGCAAAGGGAAACTGAAGCTTTAAATAAACGAGACGCACCGCTATGGTTCATCCCGAGATGCAGTCGTGATTCCCACGTATCAATATTTGTGGCAGCAAACCCTATTATTACTTCTGGCCCTCGTGACAACACAGGAAGTAAAACTAAGGATGTCAATCACATCGCGATTATGAGCAAAGCAGCTTGAGATGTGCAGTAGCTGCGCTTTTCGTTTATTTCAAGCGTCAACATCGTTTTGTATCTACATCCATCTACATCTACATGGATACTCTGCAAATCACATTTAAGTGCCTGTCAGAGGGTTCATCGAACCATCTTCACAATTTTCTATGATTCCAATCTCGTATAGCGCGCGGGCAAAATAAACACCTATATCTTTCCGTACGAGCTCTGATTTCCCTTATTTTATCGTGGTGATCGTTCCTCACTATGTAGGTCGGTGCCAACAAAATATTTTCGCATTCGGAGGAGAAAGTTGGTGACTGCAATTTCGTGAGGAGATTCCGTCGCAACGAAAAACGCCTTTCTTTTAATGATTTCCACCCCAAATCCTGTATCATTTATGTGAGACTCTGTCTCATATTTCGCGAGGCAGTCTCCTTAGTAGGTCTGTTACATTTTCTAAGTGTCCTGCCAATAAAACGCACTCTCTGGTTAGCCTTCCCCACAACATTTTCTGTGTTCCTTCCAATTTAAGTTGTTCCTAATTGTAATACCTAGGTATTTAGTTGAATTTACGGCCTCTAGATTAGACTGATTTATCGTGTAACCGAAGTTTAACGAGTTCCTTTTAGCACTCATGTGGATGATCTCACACTTTTCGTTATTTAGGGTCAACTGCCCCTTTTCGCACCATTCCGATATTTCTTCTAAATCGTTTTGCATTTTGTTTTGATCTTCTGATGACCTAATTAGTCGATAAACGCCAGCATCATCTGCAAACAACCGAAGACGGCTGCTCAGATTGTCTCCCAAATCGTTTATATAGGTAAGGAACAGAAAAGGGCCTATAACACTATCTTGGGGAACGCCAGAAATCACTTCTGTTTTACTCTGACTTTCCGTCAATTACTAAGAACTGTGAACTCTCTGACAGGGAATCACAAATCCAGTCACATAACTGAGACGATATTCCATACTCATGACATTTAAATACGAGCCGCTTGTGTGGTACAGTGTCAAAAGCCTTCCGGAAATCCAGAAATACGGAATCGATCTGAAATCCCTTGTCAATAGCACTCAACACTTCATGTGAATAAAGAGGTAGTTGTGTTTCACAGGAACGATGTTTTCTAAACCCATGATGACTGTGTCAATAGACCGTTTCACAAATGGTTCAAATGCCTCTGAGCACTATCGGACTTAACATCTGAGGTCATCAGTCCCCTAGAACTTAGAACTACTTAAACCTAACTAACCTAAGGGCATCACACACATCCATGCCCGAGACAGGATTCTAACCTGCGACCGTAGCGCCTAGAACCGCTCGGCCACACTGGCCGGCCAATAGACCGTTTCCTTCGAGGTAATTCATAATGTTCGAACATAATATATCTTCTAAAATCCTGCTGCATATCGACGTTAACGACATGGGCCTGTAATTTAGTAGATTACTCCTACTACCTTTCTTGAATATTGGTGTGACCTTTGCAACTTTCCAGTTTTGGGTACGGATCTTTCGTCTTGCGAACGGTTGTATATGATTGTTAAGTGTGTACCTTGGGATGTAACTGCCGTATTGCGATACAATCAACGCCATTCTTTTTGTAATTTTTCATGTTATTGATTGCCCAAGAAATAGTATGGGGTGTTCATTTTTTAAAAAATCTCTTATAATGTGCTGATTTTTATCCAGATGACCACTTAGTATATGGTTCAACGTAAATTGAACACGTTTCATAATGAGAAGATTTTTTTTTAGTCCTGAAGCTGACAGCAAAGCCTGCCGAATACGGTTGTCTTAAATAAGGAAAAATTTATGCGCTCTAGGCTGTTGAACGTTTTTATTTCCGCAATATTTGTGGTACAAGTGTTAGATGACTCAGCTTGCATATTGGAGTGCTACTTATTTTTTCGAATTTCATGTTTCATCACACACACACACACACACACACACACACCTTAGATTTTTAGAGTGGTACTTATTTTTTCTAATTTCATGTTTCATCATGCACACACCCTAGTTCTTTTCCCTTTCGTTTGAAGAAAAATTTTAGAACCTATTTTGTTGAAACTGAAGACGAGGTACCTACGACACAGTGGCCGAGAAGTTGAGTCATGTCACTTTGTGGTGTTCGTTACTGCTTATGCGTATGTTTGACTCCTGTCAGTAGAATGGTCCACAAGTGAGTTTAAATAAAAATTACAAGTGATTTGAGGATCCCTTCCCATTTTTTCTACGTTTGGCATGTTTTGATAATGTGTCACATTGCATTACAATTAATTAATACTGACCCATACTGCAACGCACTTAAATTTTTAAATAAGACTTACATAATAATATAAGTGGTGTTTTTCTATTGGAATAAACAACTGATACCACTATACATACGTATGTTTTGAAAATATGCTTAAATATGTTTAAATGGTAGAAATTTAAGTACTAATATGTAGCCGAACATACAAAATGTGTGAATGCAGCATAAATCAATAATAAAGTTTTCACAATTTTCTTTCTAGTGTCTATCTTCTTTTTTAACAATCAGGGCATTTTCTCCGGTGGTTTTGCACACATCGCAAAACTACTTGTTTTTGTTCTTCTTCGGCTATTAATAGTCCATTCAAGTGTTACATTAACTTCACTGCTCTTTCTGCTGTATCGTACGTCACTTTAAGAGTTTTCCTAGCCTCTTTGGCTCTAAGGTAGGAAGTGTTTGAATACGAAGAAATAGGAGCCATATTTTAGAAACCTAAACCTACGTTTAACTTCTTGAACATGTCCAAACGCTTGACTGAAGTGATCTCATCACTCCTCTGCAGAGTGAAAGATTCATACTGGGCCACGCGGAGTAGTTAGATGAAGTCGTGTGTAAGCCTAGGGTCCGATGACCTCAGCAGTTTGGTCCCTTAGGAATTTACCACAAATTTCCAATTTCATACTGGAAGGCCATGTCTCTGCAATATCCTTTCTTCTAGGAATGATAGTCCCGGAAATTTCGCAGAAGAGTTTCTTTGAAATCTGGGAAGTAGGAGACGATGTACTGGTAAAGTTGTGAGGAAGGGTAATGAGGAGTGCTTGAGGGGCTAAGTCGTTAGAGAACTTACCGTTGAAAGGCAAAGGTCACGAGTTTGTGTCTCGGTCGGCCCACAGTTTTAATCTGCCAGGAAGTTTCATATCAGTGCACAGTCCGCTACAGAGAGAAAATTTCATTCTGGTGTATGATAGCAGTCAAGCACACGTATAAGCAGTAATAAAAAACCCGTAGTGACATGACGCAACTTCTCGGTCACTGTTGCATGAGTTCCTTGTCTTCATTTTCAACAAAACAGGTTTTAAAATTCTTCTTGAAACAAAGGGGGGAAAACTAAGGGATGTGTGTGAAGAAACACGAAATTCAAAATAATACGGACCACCCTAATAAACGTCGCCCCCCCCCCCTCTTGGAAAAAACAAAAACCACGCCACGTGATAGTTCCTTCATCCTCAATTGTTGCACACCAGTGTTACAAAGATATTCAATTTTTAACTTCAAATGAAACAACGGAATTAAATAAATACCCGGCACATATCAGGACACTTGGCCTGGGTGGAAGATTTATTATACTTAAATTATTTCACGTCAGCCGCTGACAGCAGCTGTGTGTGACGATATACACTGGTGGGAAAACCTGAAGATGAAAGTAACTTTCGCATAATGCGTCATTGCCAAGTAACATAGCTCGATGAAATTTGAACCACATAGTGTACAAACAATTGTTACACTACAGTACAGCAGATAGCCGAAAGAAATACGCAAAGAATCGAAGAGAAATGACACTTTTATTCAAACATAATAATTACACTAAAGTCACTGTGATTTATGATGATCCCCTGGGCGTTCCAAGAGGCAGTACATGACCGTGGACCACGACCTCACATCCCGAAAGGTTTACCAGCAGCTAGGCGGCACATGGTGCTCAGTAGGGTTTGAGATCACACGGACGGCAATGCATGCTATGCATCGTGCACCTGTGCTGGCCTCAAGGTTGGTAAAGAGTTTTTGTGCCAGGGCTTTCCATTCCTCCGCCAGCGCTGTTGACAACTACCGGTTGGTCATTGATGCATATGAAAGTGCTTCAGTATGATATTGAAACGCCTGTGTTGTTAAGAAGAACGATGGAATGATCGTTACGACAACCATGCATGTCCAAATGAACATTTTATCGTTCTTATTAACAACACTGGCACTGCAATATTGCATTTATTTGCCGATACCAGGCAGCTACTTTCAGTTAAAATGTCGTCCCCTGTACGGGAATTACATAATGTACGGGGGTTGGAACTTAAAAAGTGGCAACTATTTATTCACAATCGATACCAAAGAGTTATATGTTTTCACCTGCTACTGTCCTTCAAAGTAGTCACCAGCGTTGTGTAGAACCCGTTGCCAGCGATGTGGAAGGCGTAGTATACCATTAGCAGAGCCTGTTCTGTTGGTGCGAATGGAGCGATCTGCTGCCTGTCGAATCTCTGGTACAGTTCTGAAGCGAATGCCACAAAGTGGTTCCTTCATCTTCGGAATCAAACTTCGGAATCAAACTTCGGAATCACACTTTCTGCGCAACCCACCCATCATTTTGCACGACAATGCGCGGGCGCATACAGCGCAAGCTGTGGGTGCTCTATTCGGTCGATGGGACTGGGAAGTGCTGTACCATCCACCATACTCCCCGGACTTATGGGATGGTTTACTATCTTTTGGTTCAAAAAATCGATTTTTTTTAAATTGCATTTTTGGATCCATAAAAGTGTTTAGAATCCACCCCTGAAACGGTTTTTCCGAATACGGAACGGAAATGTTTGTTATTCGCGGTTGAACAAAAAATACACCTACCTGAAATCGGACTTTTTCACACACCAGTTTTTTTTCTTTCGGAGGACGAGTTATTGTACCGGTGCTTGGGAGGAAACACACAAAATTCAAATGAAAGTTTGAACACGTGTATTTGGAAGATAGCCCCCAAGCCTTTGCATTCTGGTGCGAAGACTGTGGAGTTTGCGACTTTCCTGGCAGTGAGCAGCTTCAACGAAGGGTATTCAGCAATTCTGAAGACCATCACAACGATGGACGTCACCCTGGGACTCTATTGGAGGCAGTTCGCCAACCATTCGGACGACCACCGGATTCAAGCGTCCGAAAACCGCTTATCACCGCCGTACGAGCGGCTTTGGAGCAGCGCAGGATGGCCCAGATCGAGCATAACGCCCTCTATGAGGAAGAGGAAGGACTAGTTTATGGACCAGGAATAGCAGATTGAACGTAAGTGGCATAATATTGCATTTATATGTATTCAAAACTTCAAACGCGTTTTCTCGAAATGACTTTTTTTATCGCACAGTATGGTAACTTCATATCTACTGAACCGGTTGGCATGATTCTTTGCTTCCAACGAAGCTAACTAAATTGTCTAGGAGTTGTACCACTTTTATTCCAATCCATCAGTTATAAATATTTTTACTTGACCGACGAAGTCAAAAAATCGATGAAAAAACTTTTTTTTTTCAAATGACCGCCATTTTGTTTCCTATGGCCCAAATACCTTAAGCGAGGTACAACTCCTAAAGAATCTCATCTACTTCGCTAACGTCAACTCAATTTTGATTTCAGACTAGCCGGCTGACCTGTGACATACCGCGCGTGGAGGTCTACATCGAAATTTTGTTTCGTTCCGACGGCAGTTCCGCCTTTGCTCTTCGACATCTCCGGTCGAAAAAATTTCAGTTTGTAGAGGAAATACCAATAAACATTTTGACCAAATTTTACACTGATATCTATAACACATCCCGAGAAAAAAATTCACAAAGAACATGTTTTTGTCGGGCCGAAGATAGTAAACCTCCCCTTAAGTCCTTGTGACTTTGATTTGATTCCGAAGATGAAGGAACCACTGCGTGCCATTCGCTTCAGAACTGTTCCAGAGATTGGACATGCAGTAGACCGCTCCATTCGCACCATCAAAAGAACAGGCTCTGCTAACGGTATACTACTCCTTCCACATCGCTGGCAGCGGGTTCTACACAACGCTGGTGACTATTCTGAAGGACAGTAACAAGTGCAAACATGTAACTCTTTTGTATCGGTTGTGAATAAATAGTTGCCACGATTTAAGTTCCAACACCCGTATGTACAAGTACAGTTTGTGACGCACGAACAACGACATGTGGTACTTTGGGTTTGGCCTTGAAGTTAAGGTGAGCGCTCGCGTAAAGCGGCAAATCCGGGTTCGAGTCCCAATCTAGCACGAATTTTCATTTCTGTCATTCTTTTACAAACTGTATGGATTCCGCACGTGTCCGATGGGATTTATATCAGGCGAACGGGCAGGCTAGTCAATGTGCCGAATATCCTCCAAGAATTCCTCTACCGGCGCCGTTGGATGCGGTCGCTCATTGTCATCCGTGAAAAGAGGACGTTGTCGTCCCTTAATTACGTGAGGCGTTTGTTTGAAATTTGGAACCACCATCCCCCATGGCGAGATTTGGCGAGATGTGGTGGGACCCCACTCCCCCCGTGAGAGGTTTACCTCATAGTTGGGTAAAAACACGAAAAGTGATTTTCATTTGATTTGGAAATTAAGTAAAACACTTTAATAAAACCACTTTTTATTTATCAAATGTAGGGAATAGTGTTTTAATACGTGATTAAAAACACTTAATTGTTTTTACGGTCCCTAAATATTGGTCTTTTGTTGGTATATTAAATACATTACATGTCACTGAATCTTTACTTACTTTGCAGATTAAAGGAGACATTGTTTCTATCTTCCTTCGAGACATATAATTAATTAGCTTTTCAATCTCTTTATTTATATGATCACTAAGAGAATTCTGATCGGTGAACTTCAGCTTAGTTACCTTCCACAAACGAATAGCTTCTTGGTCGCACGTGTGTTTAGACTTGTTGACGTGCCGCTTAAGATACGCATTGTGAAAGTTTTCACACAAATTCGTGTCGAACACAGTAACATCTGCTTTATGTGCGTTGCATAATCTCATGACTGACTAACTGACACTCAGTGACCTCAATCAACGCGATAGAGAATTCCCCCAACGAAATGTGACACTTGCGCGGCACGTGTTTTAGGAATTGAGGAACTCCGGGCATGCACCAGCGTAAAGCGTTCAGTTCAGTTCAGAGGGCCTATAAAGATTATTGAGCACTATTGTCTCAAAATGTTTCAAATGGCTCTGAGAACTATGGAACTTAACGTCTGAGGTCATCAGTCCCCTAGAATTTAGAACTACTTAAACCTAACTAACCTAAGGACATCACACACGTCCATGGCCGAGGCGGGATTCGAACCTGCGACCGTAGCGGTTGCGCGGTTCCAGACTGAAACGCCTAGAACCGCTCGGACACCACGGCCGGCCACTATTGTCTATGCTCGGGATTAGTTATAAGGGGTGTTCAGAACTTCCCGTTGCAGACTTCTACGACTTGTAGAGGGGTGTGAGTAGACAATGTTTTGAACAGGAACCCATGGCCGGAAACGTACCGTTTCCGTACTACAGCCGTTTGAAAGCATGTTTGCTAGGTATGTATGCAACAGGGTAGTCACTGTGGGGGGAGTGCTTACGTCGGGTTGAACTTGGAGAAAAATGCTACGGACCATGGAATGAATACATAGAAGAAATGGTGTGGTGTGCATTTATAGGTGTCACAGTGCGTCTGTTTTACAAAAGTCGGATCAAATCACCATCTTCTCCAGTATAAGAATGTCTGACCAACTGTGGTTTCTCATACATCAAAGATATTGTTTTCGAAATTTGTGGTAAGTTCCTATGGGACCAATTTGCTGAGTTGTCGGTCCCTAGGCTTATACACAACTCATTCTAACTTAAACTAACTTACGCTAAGAACAACACACACACCCAAGTCCGAGGGAGGACTGCCTGTGGCAAGGCGCCTCAAACAGCGCGACTACCCCGCGCGGCCGAAATTGTTTTTAAACGTTACTGTAAATCTCAGTAATTCTTCTGGTTTGTTTATAATTTGTTTATTGTGGGACGTATATGCCCCAGAAAACTTCGAAGAATGTGGGAAATATTGGTTTGTGGTATGTCAAAGCCATCTTCAAATGTTATGTTGAAAACTTATAGTTCATGTTTTTCATTGTCAAGAAAGTAAATATGTTTTGCTATTTATTTGTTAAACTTTTTCTATAATTACCATACAGATAAACTCATTCTACAATTAAAAATGTAACAGAGAAGATCCTAGGTTCATGTACAAACCATCCTCCTACAGCTCCCAGCCCAATTGCATTTTGAACCTCTTCATTAGTTACTCGACCTGCCCATTTCATCCTCAGCATTCTTCTGTAGTATCGCATTCCAAAAGGTTGTAATATATTTTTGTACGCACTTTTTATAGTCCACGTTTCACTAACATATAAGGCTACACCCAAAATAAACACTTCCGCAAAAGCTTTACTAACACTTAAATTTATATTCGAGATTCATATGTTTCTCTTTCCCAATTTCCTTCCATTGCCAGTACAAATTTTATACCCCCTTTACTTCTGCCGTTGTCATTTTTTATGGTTAAGGAATAGTACACTGGCGCACTGCCGTTTCTCGGTGACCAACGGGCACAATACTTCACCGAGCAGCCATGTCGCAATCTTTGCCGGCCGGTGTGGCCGAGCGGTTCTCGGCGCTACAGTCTTGAACCGCGCGCCCGCTACGGTCGCAGGTCCGAATCCTGCCTCGGGTATGGATGTATGTGATGTCCTTAGGTTAGTTCTGAGTTCTAGGGGACTGATGACCTCAGATGTTAAGTCCCATAGTGCTCGGAACCATTTTTTTTTTTTTTAATCGTAATCTTCAGGTGCGCAGATGATACTGACATGGTTGCCTGCCGAAATATTGGACCCGTGGGACACCAAGAACCCCAGTAACTATTGTATTGCTCTCTCAACAAATAATTCAGAAATCACAGTGATTATGCTGATTATTATCAATGTTCGTCCACTAGTGTCAGCATCTGATTCCCTAGCCTAATATCCTCAGTATCACTTCAGTTAATCTGACTAAACTCTGTTTCCCTTATCTTACTTTTCATTGTGTTCATCAAATAACCTCTTTTCAAAGGTTCTTACATTATCGTCTCTGACAGAATTGCAATGTCAATAGCAAATCTTAAAGTTTAATACGTCTTCTCTCTGAACTAAAATTTATTCCCAGGTTTCATTCCAGTCACTTTTACTTTTTGCTCTATGTCCAGATTGAAAAGGGAGTGGGAAGGGGTTGTAACCTATACTTCATGTTATTCAATTACGCCACCCTTTTATGTTCGTCGCCTCTAATAACTGCAGCCTGGTTTCTGTGCAAGTTCTATTCAACTTTAAAATACCTGTATTACATCCCTGATGATTTAGTACACAATATTTTTTTAATAAGACATAAGGCAAGTCTGATGTTTCCACAAGTGGCTTCTACCCGTCGTTCCATTGTTCTGTAGGTAGTTTGTGTTAGTGTTTCACAACCATGACGTATTAAAACTGAGGTTTCTGTAATACTCACACTGGTCGGCTTATTTCGTATTGGGACTAGCACGTTTTTCGTTGCATATGAAGATATATCACCTGTTACATACAATCATGATCCAAAATATTATTACCAGCTGCTTAATGCTGTGTTGGTGAACATTAAGACCGGAACGCAATAACACAAGAATTCTACGTGGCATGTATTCGACAAGTCCTTGACTGTTTTCCCGAAGTATGAGCAGCAGATGTCTATGCACAAGTCGCGCAATTCCCACGAATTTCGGGCCGGTAGTTTGTTATACAGTAGTTCAATTCAGCCGAATTTAGAGGTAATGAGATCAATTTGAGTTCAGTATAACGCTGCCCAAACCACTGTAGTGTTATTCTGGTCTCTAGATACGGACAGTTTCCTGCAGGAAGATGCCATCACCATGGGGTAGTACATCAGAACTGAAAGGATACAGGTGACCCACAATAATGTCCACGTAGTCTACAGCTGTCATGGTGGTTCCGAGTACTGCCATAGGCCCCATAGAAGCCCATGTGAATGTCCCCAATAGGATAATCCTGCCCCCAGTACTGTCCGTCACCTGGACGACAGCGTATCAGAACATGACCATCGAACTGTTATAACAAGGAACGTGATTCGTCCCACCAGGTGCCACATTTCTATGGAGCTACAGTCCAATCTCGGGGACCCCGTGTCCACTGTAATTCTAATTGTCGGTACCAGTGGGTCAACATGGGAAGACAAAGGAGTCGTCTACTGCGGAGTCCAAAGTTCAGCAATGTGAGCTGAATGGTGTGCTGCGAAACGCTACCGACTGCACCAAGGTTGTACTCTGTCTTCAGATCTGACACAGATGGCCCTCTACCCTGCTTTACAAAGCGGACAAACCTCCGACCACCAAATTCTTTGATGCGACATGGGTATTCAACACTTTTGCCACATACACGTGGTGTCAAATTTTCAACCACTTTCCATAAACGATCACGACAGTAGCACGCGATCAGCCTAACAGCTTCGCCGCTCCCGAGATACTCGATCCCAGGCGCCGGGCCATAACAATTTTAGCTCTGTCAAAGTCGCTTATGTCTGCATATTTCCCCATTTGTGGCCCATATAGTCATTAGGTTGATCCCTCAGTCGTATCTGCTCCGTCACGTAGCCACAACTCCAGCGGTGGGCATGGTCATGATGTTTCGACCGATCAGTACCTACCTAACAGTAGATTCCTAATGGCTGTTGTAGATTACGAAGTCCATTCCGTTCCACTTGGTGTCCTGACTGCTTCATAGCTAAGTAATAATCCCTTCTGTCGAAAGCGTGGATAATATTTCTCATTCTGTAGAAGAAAAATGACAATATTTCTTGCTGGTTTACAGGATTTCTATCTAATACATACGGAAACATGTAATTATTAAAGCAGGGGCAAATACAAATATTATTAATAGGAATTATGGAAATTAAGAAGTTATCTATATAACGTAATGTGCTCAGAATTTGATTTCGATTATAGCAGAATCTAATCATGTGCAAAATAACTATGTATTCTTTTTTTAAAAAAAGCATCGTTTTTTCCCTTCTCATGGCATCTAATGCTGATAAACTAGGTGGGAAAATTTTTTCCTTCTTCCTCACTAGTTCTCCACTGATTTTTGTTTGGAAAGACACGTGATTAATGAAAAAGAAAAGAAAATCGAAATATTGTTAAAAGTGGAAATGTGAATCTAACGTTATTCTCACATTGACCATGGCGTGTTCTGTGAAGACGAGCGTTTCAGTCTAGAAAAAGGAATAAGTAACTACAGCGGCCTGATCTGTCACGTTAAACAACTGAAGATGTCGCCTCTGTCATCCTGTTTCAGATTACTTGAAAATTTGCAGTACCCGCCGTTATTGATTCCCGCCAACACTACCAGTCGGAAGCCGTTGCATATACACGTTTAGCGTACACATACAACACTGCTGATTGTTCAAAATGGTTCAAATGGCTCTGAGCACTATGTGACTTAACAGCTATGGTCATCAGTCCCCTAGAACTTAGAACCACTTAATCCTAACTAACCTAAGGACATCACACAACACCCAGTACTGCTGATTGTTATTCGCTCGCAAAAGAGTTACGAGCTCTACAGAGAAGTGCGATTCTTCACGATTCACAAACGGTTCCATCCACTGTGCTTCCAACAACATTTGCTTTCTTCTGTTCAGTATCTTCGAACACTGTGGTATCATGCTGTGAACGAGCGTAAAACCATGTCCTAGAGCACGTAGATGCGACCTTCAAGAAGTTGGTTGTGGATACATTGTGTGTTCTCATGCACTCAGAAAAGCTTGTTACCTCTTGTAACAGCAAGTTCGCCGTGACTGTGGGGCGGGAGTAAACTGCTACAAACTTTGATAGCTACAAGCTTTAGCGGACAGCCTTGTCCTGGAGAAAGCACGTCTCATGGTCTACTCCCTATCTTCTGCTTGTTGTACACGCCACAAATTCTAGCCAATCACGTTTCAACTTCCATACTCATCCCGAAATGGTGACTTGTAATTAAAATTATCTGTTTCAACTAGCAAGATTGTGAGTCCTTGCTGAATCGTTGTCATTATTACATAAGAATACCATTCTGTGGTCTCTGTATCACAGATTTTTATTTTGCACATCCTATGCTTCGATTTACAATACCAGTTTCTATGTTACTGTTTCAGAGATATTATTCTTGTCCTCTTGTGCATTATGAAACACGTAATCCATAATTACACAAAGAACTTATGTTGTAATTCGAAATACATCGAGATCTTACAATATCTAACAAAGCACTATGAAATGTGCGTGTGACTAGGTCTTGCCGTCGGGTAGACCGCTCGCCTGGTGCAACTCTTTTTAGATGACGCCGCTTCGGCAACTTCCTTGTAGATGAGGATGAAATGATGATCAAGACAATACGATACACGGTTCCCGAGCGGAAAAAAAATCTCCGATCCGGCCAGGAATCGAATCCGGACCCTTCACATGGCTTTCTGCAGCGTTGACCACTCAGCTGTGGAGACAGACAACAGAGGAAATAAATAATGATATAATATACCGTTAGTTTAATATACAATAGATTACAAGTTAAATATAGAATTTCTCGCTACACAACAGTATCATTCCTGCGCCACTTATTACACAATAGAGATTCATGATTCATTCAGCAGTCATCATAGTATTTAAGAGTACTGCTTTTGGTAGAAATTATTCGTGAAATTTCATTAATGGAACACTCTCCCATTATCTTCATCTACATCCGTGCTCTAGGAGTCACCTGACAGTGTTATAGCCGGAGGTACTTTGGGGAAGCACTGTTATTTCTCCTCTTTCCTCTACCGTTTGCAAATGGCACTCGGTAATATTTCCTGTTGTCAAGCCTCCGTATGAGCTCCAGTTTCTCTGATTTATGTTCGTAAACAATTGCCTACCTCATCAAAATGTGGCTCTACCTCGAAAAAAAAAATTCTATGACGTGTAAACGGTGGAGTTCGCTACTGTTTAGTCTTCGTGCCTACTTGTGAAAGAGGAGAACTGCTAGTAGCTAGGAGCTCTATAAATGGATTTAAAGTATTGTGCAGCAGGATGTAGCGTCCGCAAATTCAAAAAAGTGTTCAGAGAAAGATTTCTCAAGAGGCGTCTCATGGCAGCGACGTGAGCAAAATCTTAAGAGAAACTCTGTCCCAGCCACAGGGAACGAGTACAGGCTGTCCATGCCTCTAGACAAAGAACTGATCGTGTCGTAGAGTGGTGGAAATTATGAAGGATCGTATGGGAGAAAATTCATCAATAACCATTCGTAAATCTCCCCTTGAGTTGCACACTTCACATAATACAGAGAAAAAAGTATTAATGAAACATCAGTTATACTCCTATCGCCTCAAACATGTGTAATTAAAGGAAAGAGATGATTTTGAAAGAAGCGTTGAGTTCTGACAATGAATTACCTTGAAATGCTTGCTCTGATACTCGTGGTCGTCGAATTGAAGAAATGTTACAAACTATATTTGTTGCTATAGGTTGTTTGCGTCCGTATAAAAACTACATATCAATTTCTGACTATTTGTTCCTAATCCCGACGTATTGTTTACGATGCTCTACCATCCATGTAATTTCGATGCCAATGTTTTGAGGCATTCTGTCAGCATCATCACCCACGAACAGTTTGCAACAGCTTGCGACTTTCTACAATCCACACAGTAACTCACGTTATCAGTGAGATCTCTATAGTCTAAGTATTTCAAAATGGCTCTGAGCACTATGGGACTCAACTGCTGTGGTTATCAGTCCCCTAGAACTTAGAACTACTTAAACCTAACTAACCTAAGGACATCACACACATCCATGCCCGAGGCAGGATTCGAACCTGCGACCGTAGCAGTCGCACGGTTCCGGACTGCGCGCCTAGAACCGCGAGACCACCGCGGCCGGCTCTAAGTATTTCTAACAAGACTTCAGAATACCTCTGTCATTCGATTCTTTTCTACTGCCCCTTAGTCCAGGTCCTTGCGAAGTTGGATTTATAGAATACAGAGAGAAGATCCAAAGAATAGTGGCACCTTTGGCCCGTATTCGGTTAGCAGGTGTGAGAGCATTATGAAGCCGCTCCAAAAACTCCAGTTGCAGAGGCTAGAAGAGAGGCGTTATGTATCTGAGACAGGTTTGATGTTAAAATTCCGAGAGCATACGTCTGAAGATGACTCAAGCCACATATTACTTCATCGTACACAAGCTTCCGAAGTGACCGAGACCAAAAATATCACAGAGATTTTAGCTCCTATGAAGGCTTACCGGCAATAATTATTCCCACACTCTAAAGTGGAACAGAGAAGTCTGTAAGGAGAAGGGGAGATGAGAGGTGGGGGCCTTGGTTCCCTTTGCCACACACTTGAAGGTGTTTGCGTAGCGTAGATCTAGATATAGAAACACGCTGACCACTCAACCATAGAACCGAACTGTGGAGAAACATATGACAGGAAGCAATGCTAGCCTTATATTTTATACTGTAATTAGTAATAACGAATCATAATTAATCATATCATAGAGAAACTGCTTTTCCGCTGAGAAACTGCGAGGAGGATGCGAAATTATCCCAGGTCACTGATGCAAACTCTGTTGATCGGAAACTGTACAGCTCCACCTCTCCTCCCTTTTCCATTCAAATGCTCGAGACGGAGATTTCTTCTTCTATGGGATTGGACCAGGTAACCTCAGGTTCTTGTGATTTTGACTGTATTGAGGAGCTCAGCTACAGCGTCCTGACCATCATCTCAACTTTAACTGTGGGAGAATATTCTAGGATGTAGTTCACACAACACAATGTGGACACATGATAAGCTGCTTGACTAAATAATCAGTGACACTGACATATGAGCTGTCAAGTTGGCTATACGTAGGAAGGAATTCTCGAAGCTCTGAGCAATATACATTTTATTTTTGCTTTCATTATTTTTATTAATATTGGGCAGCAAGATAACCAGAGCTTAATATTTTTAGCATGGTGCAGCAGAGTCAGCAACTGTAAAATGTAATTATATTAAATTTCAGCCTCCAGTTGCATGAGCAAAGAAACTTCACCTAGGTTTCAGCTATAATAATGTAGCCTTCTTCAGAAATGTCTCAATATAAAATTAAATTAATACATGCCAGATATTAGCCTTGTCAAACTGAAAATATTAGTACTACATTACATAGACACAAGACTGCATCACAGCTACTAATGTTTTGCCCTTAGGTCACACCAACAGGCCAGACAAGTGGGCCGTGGGTGCTGCGTCCTATCATAAATATTGATCTCAGCATTTAATTTTTCGCATCTAAATATGGTAAATTTTTCTATATTACATATTTATCAAATTTTTTCACATATATATTATTTGCTTTGACATATCTTGTACAACACTGTGATATACTGCCTCTTATTCCTCTCTCGACCATTAAAACCATATCATAATCATATAACAGTTCTAGTGGTTGTTCAGTTATTTTCAACATTACATCCCATGATGAACATACCAAGAAGGATCTGAATCATAAGCAGTTATACAAGTTTTTCTAAGGTTTTCAAATACATCAGACAGTAACAATACATCAGTTTTAATACATAGATCATGATAATCACCAAGATTTTTCATACTAAATTTTTCCAAAATTTATTTTGCATTTTATAATCTTCACCACTTATTTTACAGTCATTCAGTTTATTGTAAAATTCTTCTTTTGCTGGTAGTTGTGTCTCTTCAAATTTCTTCCATGAATCTACATAATCATAAGGTGATACACCTTTTCTGACCACTAGATTGAATAATTCTTCTGAATTTTTTTATGTATGTCATTTGTTTTTCAAATTTAATGAAATTTTGTTAAGTTATAAAGCCATAAATTTCAGTGTATCGATAACTTCATATTCTACTTTTCTCTATTCTTACCAATGTATCTATCTTAATTGTTTTGTATTACATCTATTTCTTATCATACCTAAGTTCTTTCACAAACAGATGTGAGTCATATCCTCATAAATTATGTAAATAAATTGGTAAAAAACTTGGATATGTTACTTTTAGATCACAATTATTACACAAAGATTTATATATTTACCTGTCAAGTTCATAATTTTTAATGCATACACTTGATATTGCTCATCAAACAAATCAGCGTTGATAGATATACTAAGTTTAGTTTCAGTCTTTGGAATATGGTCAGCCATTACAGGAAACTCAAATTTTCCACGTTTCTGATCAATGTCAAGAGTAACATTTTTATATTTTGTAACTCTTTCTGCATTTTGGTCTACTGGATATAATGCAGATTTTATAGACAACACAAAATATTTTTAACCATATTTTTTACATTAATACACGCTTTTTTAATTTTTATTTTATTGAGTACTTCAATGTAAGATGACCTTCTCATTGGAATACATCTATTAATTCCTAGTTTTAAACCAGTAATTATGTTTAGTAGCTATCCTGATCCACATGCTCAAAAATCACCCAGCCTCTATAAAATATATTGTTTACCTTTCTTAAATTTTTTTAATTAACTCTCTTTCATTCCTGGTCCTATAGTTTTCTGTTTGGAAATTAAATTACAAAATATTTTTATTTGTCTGCATTTGGCACTCACAAAATATTTTTAAAGTCACTTTCATTCCACAATGAATTTTTAGACTGTCTTTTACAATTTTGTAATTTTCAGTTTTCCTGCTAACACGAAATGTTAATGTACTGTTGAACTTATATTGTTTTTAAAATTTATTGTTTGTAAATACATTATCACCTAGATAATCATGAACTGTTTCTTCTGCTTTTTATTACTTGAAGGCCTTGGTAGAGAATGGAAATACTCGTTCAAAGTTTTATATTCATTAGTTTCGAAAACTTTGTCATCAAATTGAGGAATTGTTTCCAAAGACTTTCTCTTCACTCCAGAGTTAGGTCTGTGACCTGATGCCTATTAATAAATGTAGTTAGATCAGCTTTTCTTAATTTACTGTACCCTCTTATATTATTTCTTTTGTAATACTCATAAGGTTGAACAACCTTGAATTTTTCCATTTGGCTCTCCTATTTAGTTAATTCTTCTTGGATTTGTAAAACATAAGATTTGAAAATTCGACTATAAAAGATTTCATATTTAATAGCTACTTAAAAATTAAGTACAACATGATTCTCCTTTCTAATTTTTCATGTATTCTAAAATAGATTTTTTACATTTATACTGTGTTTATACTTATGTGAAGGTTTACTGTAACAACAACAAAATTCTTTAATTTATTGACTATGATTACATCTCTTTACATTCGTATTTTCATCATTTTTCATTCGTAATAATATTTATGGATGTTCTTCACTCGGAATTCGTTGTAAATGGTTTTTATAATAATGTACATAAATACTGTTTCCACATACACTAGGAATTCGCTTACTATTGTACCTTCATACATGATATTCACCTCCACACTCTCTACACATCACTCTAAAACAAACTTTTCTTTATCAAAATCGACTTCTCATTGTTGCAATATTTACACTGTATGGTTTTGATTGCTTCCGCTTATGTAGGAAAAAAATCAGATTTGAGAAAAAGTAATTTTTTTGTTTTTTTTTCTAATGCATGTTTTAATATATTTATTACATCAAACACTAATTTTGTATACCTAATACCAAATATAGATAAATCAACTGCACAAGCACTAACTACATTTTTTGTCATTTCATTATATTCACAGAAAGTATCATCCTTGAAAAATACAAATAATGTACCGGAATGCAGAATTGATTCTGGTACATAACTTTGGAAATTCTCTACAGTGACTAGCACGAAAATAGGGCTTCAAGGTCATCTCGCCACCTTACAGATTTTTTTATAGTTATAATTTCTAATGTTCGTAAAAATTAAAAAACAAGAATTGGGCAACTCTATTTTCAGTATAGAATATGATAGAGTACTTTCCAAAATAAAATTCTCACTAGCTGTTAGGAAAGAAATGACAGCTAACGTTACAAGAAATTTTAGAGGAAAATAATTTTTTGCTTAAACCTGTGGTAATAACAGAATCACTAATGTAATTCGACTGAAAAAAACTTGAACATCCTCAAAGTTTACAGATGCATATGCTCTGTCTTTTATTTCAGAAACATAAAAGTATTCCAAGGTAAAAAATAAAATATTAAAAGAGGTGTGAAACTGTGCCGACAGCGTAGCGAAAAATGTAGTCGCTGATGAATTTTCGTTCTGTAGGACTGTGAAGAAACTTCCCACGAGTAAGTTGTTAAGAAAACTACAAAATTATTTTTGGTAACATTTCGGACATCATTATTGTATCGTGTCACGTACAGAGGCAAATTAATTCCGCGATATTCCGTGCGCAGCAGCGCGCGAGTCGTTGTAGGCCGTCGCCAAGAGTTTTCTTCGTACGACTCGCTTTAATATGACCGAAAAAATTTCCTACTTCCCGAAAATATTTTACTGGCTGCTAATATGCTAATAAATATCCTTCGTCATTGCATCCATCACTCAAAACGCCAATATACGCTACGCGAAAGTAATTGTAGTTATTTTGAAGCCAATATTTTCACTGAAGTCGAGCAAAATATTGGTTCGAGAGATTTTGTGAAACCCAAGTTTTATCTAATTTTACTGCAAGACTGTTATTCTCAGCACGCAATACGTGCTTGGTACACATAAACCCGTTCTTACTACGGCAGTGCCCTGTCTTTTGTTACAAATTTCGCACATCATTAAAGTTTCTGAATTAAAAACACAGTGGGCAGAGAAGACAGTGCATTGAAGTTACTGGCCAGAATAATCAATTTTATCACGGGCATTACTCTGTATTTCTCTAGCCATCGGTTACTATCCTCTGTCATACTAAAGTAATACAAATTTCGCACATCATTAAAGTTTCTGAATTAAAAACACAGTGGGCAGAGAAGACAGTGCATTGAAGTGACTGGCCAGAATAATCAATTTTATCACAGGCATTACTATGTATTTCTCTAGCCATCAGTTATTATCCTCTGTCATACTAAAGTAATATAATTGCACGTTCTAGCTTTTTGTGAAAGTCGTCAAAGATCATAGACTTCTATGCTCTTCTCGGAGAATCAGAATAGGTGCTAGGACTGTTCTGATGTTACTGCACTGTTTATGTATACCATCGATACAGAAGCATCACAATGTTTTGTCATTTTATGAACTGCATTACCCTTACTACGAAACAGCCAGTAAATCCTATAAAAAGAGGAGAATGTACAAGTAAACCGCATGCAGTAAGATTATATCCAAATGTAGAGACATTCGATACAGGTTCTTAGGAAAAACTGTTGTTAATTAAGAATTGACAATCTTATTATAATTTACAGTTACTGTCGAGTAAAGTAATCGCCATCACTCGTGATAAATTTACCAGACGTCTACTGTAAGGGAAAACATACGCAGTATGTCCTCTATAACTGAAACGAATAGACAAACATTGAAATCAAGTCTGCTTTTTACATAGATGGCACTTGCCTAAACTGAGGGATCTTCTGGTTCTGTGTCTTCAGATTCACTGTCGCTTGTTTCAGCCAGGTGTATCATCACAGATTCCACTATCGTGTCTCTTAATCCCTGGCTCAAGGAATCAGTTTCTTGCAAATCCTTCTGCGTCTTTTACGCTCCTCTCCCAGTCCTGCTGAGTAACATTGTCAAGAGCTTCGGGTGTTTGCTTCTCGGCATCAGCAAGTTATAAAGTATTATTGCTTTTCGTTACTTCTAGCTTTGCTTTGACCCATATCAATTCGATGAGATCATACTGGCAGTGATACGGTGATAGACGCAACACTTGGTGACCATTTCGTTTGCCAGTTGATCGACTTCGTAACTCTTTTTGGCATCTACGATTCCTTCCAGACACAGGAGTTCAGCCTTCGTTTCATCGACTGAAAATGAAGCATTCTTTCTCTTTAACCACTCCATAATATCTGCCTTTAACGTGGCAGCTTTTCTATCTGAATTGAGTGGTAGCTGGCCTTATCCATCACGACAATTGACTCTTCTTCCAACGCAGACAACAGTATAATAATTCTTAAAACCTTCTCCACTTATTCCTGGATGGTAATCGGATTGGCATGAACTTTTCCCACCACGGAAAACAAGTTTGGCCTCTGTTATGAAGCCTGTGATTAATGAACCAGCTTGGGCAATGATTAATCGCCCACCTCTACCAGTAGGCACTTTCAAACCGCCATTTCCTTTGGAGTCGTGCCATATATACTTATTGGTGTGGTTCTGTGAAACCCAAGTTTCATCAAAGTACACAACAGGCCTGGTGTCTTCAGCATGCAAGAAGTGCATTGCACGCAAAAACTACGCTCCTGCTGGTGCAATACCTCTGCGTTCCATTAAGAATTTCGATCCGTCGTTACACCAAGGGAGCAGACAAGACGAAGAACGGAGGTCTCTGGGCCTGGGTAATTAATTTTTTCTCGGAGGTCAGCCTGTATTTTCTTAGCCATTGGATACTCTCCTCTGTCGTAATATCCAAGTACAGTTCTACGGCCGGCCGAAGTGGCCGTGCGGTTAAAGGCGCTGCAGTCTCGAACCGCAAGACCGCTACGGTCGCAGGTTCGAATCCTGCCTCGGGCATGGATGTTTGTGATGTCCTTAGGTTAGTTAGGTTTAACTAGTTCTAAGTTCTACGGGACTAATGACCTCAGCAGTTGAGTCCCATAGTGCTCAGAGCCATTTGAACCATTTGAGAGCCACAGTTCTACGCACAAGCCCTTCGTTAAAATCGTCAAAGTCGGTTGATTTCCATTCATGTTCGTATCCCTTTCTTGGAGAATCGAAACACTCATTCATGTCTGCAGAGTCTGTTAAGGACACAGATTTACTAATATGGCCTACAGTTGACTTGGAGATACCACATGCTTTACCAGTAAATTTATGAATTTCAGCAAAATGTAAGTTATTCCTCGCTTCTTCATTGTCGACCAGATCAATAAAAAGCTGGATTACATGCGATATGATCATTTTCGATCGTTTAGGAGTTCTACAAGTAGGTTGTTGCTCCTGGATTGTTGTTCACTACCGAACGCACGTCAAAGCACCTTTCTAAAGATAGTAATACACTGAGATCAGACGTGAAAACTCGATATAGCACAGTAACACTGAGCTTTCAGCTGCTCGGACCTACCACCCTAATAATGGTAACTACATGGCAACAAAGCCGAGAGGCAGGCGAATCACAGCCCATAGCCCCTGCTGACAGCAGGCAGTGGCCATGACCTTGAGGATGCTACTTTTGTACCAGCCAGTATAGTTATACCTCTTTGTGATTTATATGGAAAATTATATTCATATATTTCCAAATAGAAAAGTTCATTAAACAATAAAATTGTTCTACGTGAATAAATTCTGACTACACAAGTTAAAGAAAAATGTTACGTAATGCTGTACTAGATACTGACTGGATATCCAAAAATTAATTGTAATGTCTGTAAATTTGTCATGTATATCATATTTTCAACAAATATTACATCTTCACAACATGGTCTTCGATATATCCCCTCTATTTTTTCTAAATATTGCAGTAAAAGTTGTAAAGATAAAGTCATTAATAGCGAATTCACATCATCACCTATCCATACCCATTTCTGATTAAAACTATATAAAATCCATTCACAATTAATAAGTGTTCAAATTTATTAATTTCACATAGTGTTTTGATTGATTCATTTGAATCAGCTTTTGGTACAACTAGTGAAGATCTTGATATAGTCGAATTTGATGTTCATTTAACCATAAAAACTTTAAATAGCATCAATATAATCTTGAAACAATTCTAAATATGAACCATTTTAGAATGGATACATTATTGATTCATAAACATCTGAATGACATAATCCTAATGAGTGACTGTTTTCATGAACTACAACTTCAAATCAATTTGTTTGGTAATTTGCGGTATTTTTAACTATTTCCATATACCAAATCTCATTTTTATCCATACGTAATTCTACAGGATCATTATTCATATTTGGAGAAAATGCATGACTTAGCACGTTGCCCTTGCCCTCTAGATCCTTTGGACATTAATGACCAGATATTTCATGTGTATGTATTCGTCTTTTACTTCTAATATTGGCATTATTAACATCATGAACAAACTGAATATCAATATATTTTTTCCATAAATGAAATGCTGCATTTGTTACTTCTAACATTCAATTATTTGCTTCTTTACAATTCTGTTTCATATTTTTCTTATTGTATTCATACATACTAATTCTATAACTACTGAATGTACCTTTTACACCACATCTACAACTGTTCAAAAAATTTGAAGTTTCTTCAGTTAATTCACCAGTTATCTCAAGACTGTGTATTAGTTGAAATAAAAAAATGATGCACTTAATAAATCATCACTCATTGACTTATTTCAGTTGTTGATGGAATATTGAAATAAGAAAATCAACTAAATTTTACTGCATAAATTTAATCATCTCTAATTATTATTTTCACGGACAACCATAGTAGAAGTAACTTTATTTATATACACATAAAATATTATAAACCATATAAAAATCAATTGATGTATTGAAAAAGTCTAGTAATAAAAATTTTCTATTAAATGGAGGCAATAATTGACCTCATCCACAACAAGCTTATGATAATAATAAGTGTTAATGATTATCGATGATTGTGGAAATTTTCAAAGCTTTGTTTATGAAGAAGTTCTAATATCAATTCAAAAAAAGGAGAATATGAAACTTACAAGGAGATAAAAGAGATGCATAAAGGATAAATAACTCATTTAGAAAATTTAAATAGAACTAGAGAACATCACATTCAAATTTAAATGGGGTAGTTGATAGAGCTATAGAAACTTTACATGAAAGAAATGAAGAAATAAATATTTTATTATCTCATGTTGTACTTCAAACACTTAATGAAAATTTATGACCAACTTTTGTTCTTTTAAAATTATTTGATGAAAACTGTGAATATAATTACAGAACACAACGAAAAATTTTACAGAAATAGTTATGCAGAATCAAAGACAGACACTCGAAATGTGAAGAAATGTTAAAACTTAATTATAATCCAAACTTAATAAATTTGTACCAAAGATTGAAAGAAACTTTAAGAACAACTCTTTGACACAATTACTTTAATATTTTAAATGATTAAATTCTAGAAGAATGGATTAATGATATAATTAGGATTCATCAAAATTATTTGACTGGATAAGCTGTCTTCACACTGCGTCAAATTTCATTCTTTCTTAATAATTTTCCTACACAGTGTATATTTAATTTTTTCCTTTAACTAGCCAGCCATTGTGGCTGAGCAGTTCTAGGCGCTTCACTCAGGAACCGCGCAACAGCTATGGTCGCGGGTTCAAATCCTGCCTCGGGCATGTATGTGTGTGATGTCCTTAGGTTAGTTAGGTTTAAGTAGTTCTAAGTTCTAGGGGACTGATGACCTCAGATGTTAAGCCCCATAGTGCTCAAAGCCATTTGAACCATTTTGAACCATTTTTTTCCTTTAACTGCTGGCCAATACACTCTTTATGAAAAATATGATTGAGATTTGCTTTTACAAATCAATGGTTTTCATTACTTAAGCATATAGAACCATCATTATCCTCAGATTGCTCCAGTGTTTCATAAGGTTTCAATATTTCATCTAAGAATGAGTCCGATAGTTCTTAATGTTCTAAAATATATTAGCAATTAACCTTATTTTCAAAAACCCATATAAAATCTTCAGATAATGCTTAAAAACTAGATATATAACTCCAGTTTACTTTATCCTGAAATTCTCTCAATAAATCTTCTGATATTTTTGATATCTTAATATATTATTGTAATGTAATTGATCTTCTAATTCTCTAATAATATCTTCAGATATTTTACGATTTCTTATATATAGTCCCAATCTAATTCGTAATGAAACTCTCATAAATCTTTCAGATGTATTATAATACCCTGAAATTAAATATTTCGATTAATTTTCACAAAATGGATTTTTCTTTGTAATATGTTCACTACATGTTTCATTTGATAAATACAGCTCATATGATTGTCTACAATTTGTACACAAAAGATGAATTATTTCAGTAAGTTGTTCCTGTTTATTTTTTAATTGAGTCACTTCAGCATTAATATTACAGTTATTAATAAGATTAATAACCTGTTGTTTTATCAGTTATCATAAGTTCTAATTGTTTTGGTCTAGCTTCTAATTAATTGACTTTAAGACTATTCAGACTCATCATTTGTTACAAATTTTTTTATTAGATTTGAAAAAATGGAAATTCAACATGTCATTTTCCTTTCAGATATATTTCATTATTTGAGAAAAAAGAATGGGTTGATTACAAATGATATTTTATATCTTATTAAGTTTCGAATACATGCTTCTCGAAGAATGACCCTGAAAAAAAGAAATATACCTAGAAAATTAAAAATTAACAATAAATATTTTAATGAATGGCAGTTATTCCAATTATATCTAATGCAGTTATCACTTGTTCAGGAACACCTATACTGATTCAACCTGAATTTATCCACAAAACGAATTATGAGTTAAATTTAGGCTGTTGGTTTAATGATATATAGATTCCTTTGTTTGACCAAAACAATGTTTTTATTACTCATAATATTTTATGCTTTATTCATTATGGTTCAGGGTGAATGAGTATACGTGCTGAAGAGATAAAAAAATATAAAAGATAATTTAATGAAAATAACAAATCATTATAATCTAGATTATGTATAAATCAGACATGATAATCTATTTGTTTTATAATATGATATTATTCTAAATGAAATAAAAACTGTAACACTGAATAATTTAGTCCAAAAGAACATGGATATTGTTATCAGTAAGAAATTTTTAAAAACTTGTCATGAGTTTAAGAACTAAAGTACCTGATGAAATGAGAAAATAGTATATAACTCTTGAAGAAATACTTTACAGTTATATGATATATTTTAGAAAGAATATAAAACTGTTCAAGCCAAACAATTAGCCATCAATTTCTAAAAAAAATTAAGAATAGAAGAAGAACAAAAACAACTTGCTGCAGAACTAGAAGAAAAAAATTTAAAAATATAAAGTTAACCCAAGTAGACAGAAAAATTTCGAAAATAGAAGAAGAGAATGTATAGGCTATGTAGTGACTAGACTATGTAGTGACTACAGAACAATAACATAAAGATCATTTACATAAAATTGGTTAAGTTATTAAAATCTAGATTATACAATATTAGTGAATATCCAGATCATAAATATGAATATGACTACATCAGAGAATGTGTTAATTATCATACAACTGAAGAATTTTTTAAAATAGATTTTAAAACACACAGAAAGGAAGAAGTAAAGAATTGTACATCAAGAACTTCTGTGATTTAAAATAGTACACAAATATTTTTATTGATAGAGAGAGTGACGTGTTGTTGAATGTAAAACTAAATTATGATGAAGTTGGAGAATATTTAAAAACATGTTAATACCTGTTCAAGATTCGCAACCACTAAAAATTTCTTAAGAACTCACACCTACAGTAAACAGTAGGATGATTTATAAAATTATGTTGGATTATCTGATCAGAGAAGAAGTAAAGTCAATTATTTCTGAAATCTATGAACAGCGTCCTGATAAAATCAATATGGTTAGAAAAAAATCAAGAAGAGCTTCTTAAATCTAAAGAATATAAAATTAAAGCAAGAATGTAGTAAAAATCTAATCCAAATACAGAAACAAATTTTAAGTATCAGTAATCTGTTTTTAAAGTATTCATAAGCAATACAAATTTTTTCTACATTCTGATTGTATAAATCATTTACATTTTCATCAGATAATTAATCTATGAATATAGAAAAAATTTCATCATCAGAATAACATACAGATAGAAAATATGAAAGGACTACCTTTCTCATTTGTGCTGTTGGATACTTTTGTATATAAAAATTTCATTTATATTTATCCAACTCTCCTGCAAGTTATCAAAACCTAACGATTTAAAGTAGTCTTATCTCCCTCCTTTCTTTCTCAAAACTTTTTCAACAAGAAATACATCAAAATATTTTGTTTTTGTAATTGATAATCATAAAAATTTCCTTTTACTTCTTAACCATTTAAATCTCTTACTTTATACTTGACTGGATTTGAATGAATTACTAATTCATTTTCAGAAATTTCTGTTGACCAGTTGACAGTATATACTTTCTCGAATATTCCTTTTAATTCACTAATTCTAACTTTATTAACTTTTTGAAATTTCACTTTTTCATTACATAAAACAGTAGTTGGTTTAAATTCTTTTCACTAACGTTCATTGGTCTCATTATTATTGTTGAATGTTTTGTGTTATTGTATTCATCAACTAGTTTTAAAACCACATAGTCAATTTATAATTCCATGTAAGTCAAATATTTTCTCACCTTTTCTTCCAATGTTCTATTAAATCTTTCAGCAACAGGTGCTTTTAATTCAGTAAAAGCTGAATAATGATTAATATTAGATTTTTCCATTATTTCTTGCAATTCTTTACAATTATCTGTTTGTAAATTTCTTTGTTTTCTAGACCTAAATATTTTTTTCAATAGCATCAGCTACATTTTTCCTGTTTTGTCTTTAACTGGAGTAGCCCAAGCAAATTTTAAAAAAATTGATAAAAATTCATATCTTTTATTAATTTTTGATATTCCTTTCAGATTACCTGAATACATTTCGGCTAAATCAACTTGCCATAATTCACCAATAACCAACTGCAACTACATTTCTCCTTTTAAATTTTTTTCTCATTAGTTTACATCATTCATTAATAATTACTTCATTAATATTAAGTCTTCAACTGATTACCCACAAAAAATTTTTAACTAATTTACTTTTCTTAGTTTGACAAGCATGCATGATACTTGCTCTCTGCAAATCCTTGGCAGGCATCCTCAATTTAAAGTGGCACTTGTCTTTTGTGGAAGACTCCTTTGAATGTTTGTGTGAGCAAACAACACTACACAAAATTTCTGCTTATTGATTAACTTTATGTTGAAAGTTTGAATAACTTAATTGGAATGGTAACTGAAATATGGCGTTCCTGTAAGAAATCAAGTTACAGATTTTCTATAACAACAACATTTATTTCCTAAAATTCATAAACTACTTCTTAATCACTCACTTTACTTAATAGTACGATTATGTGGAATGTTGGCCCATCACCAGTAATACAAAATACAAGTAGCAATTTTATCCAACCTGGCTATCTCTTCTAAGATGACTACAGGAGCCACCATGCATCGTATCTATACTCACGAGAGTCTCAGCATGGAATGCCTAAACGTCTCCCCTTGTCCGGAGTCCATGCACAGTTGCCAGAAAGGCTCAGAGAGTCTGCACAGCGGCTACTCGCCAACCTAACATAAATGCTAATGTCCAGGGAACTTATGGTTCTCTGGTCCAATGCAGTCGCACTCTACTTAATACAGTGGTTGGCGAAACTGCATCACCACATTCACAGAACCTGCAACAGACAGTCCACACATACATCAGCAGACTACCCGCGTTCTCACTTGCTGACTATACTAAGAGTCATAATATAACATAATTCCGAATAATAAATCTTATATTGCTCTTCCTTGAGTGTCGGAAGGGCACCCAGGTGTGTTCTGAGTATAAGAATATTGTGTAAAGCCATGTAGCGGCTTACATGGAGCCGTTTACATAACCTTCTCCTTCTGAGAAAAATATGAGCAGTAAGTGTCCTTGCTTTGGAAGGGCACTTTTAAACATTTCTTGATCATAGTGGCAAGAGCTGGGTCATGTAAATATATGATTAACCACTAATTTTAATTTCACAAAATCCTAATCATCTAATATATAGAACATAATGTATGGAAGTTATACACTATTAACAAATTATTCTCCTTCAGTGAATATCGACACAACCTTAACACAGTAACATATGGGCCCATGCCCTTCTCAAACATCATTATGCATAACATACATGATTTAACTTAGCATTTAAGCTGAATGCAAGTCACTTCATTTATTACCTAGGCCATGCATTCCATTGTTAAATGTTATGTAAGTGAGTGCAATTTTGAAATCGTTAACAAAGACATGATTAGTTTCTACATTTTAAACATTCGAAAACTCAAGAATCTTTCACATACTCATGTCCAGATACATATTTCTCATAAAACGTGTACAGAAATCGATAATCGACTTTTGGGCACTCAAATTGTTAATATCTTTTCGTAAGTGTCCTCCTTTGAAATAATCTACAAGACAGAGGAAAACATATAGAATCTTAAGACTTGAAAAATTCAAACACATTATATGAGACACTTAACCAAGTACAGTTAATGCAACATTCCTAAGCCTACTTTGGCGCTTCATAAATATTCTTCCTTTTTTTTTTTTTTTTTGCAAACAAATATGAGCGAAATTTCTGAGATTATTCCATAAAGTCGTTGAAATTCCTTTAAGTTTCATTACTGAACTTCGAATTAATGTGGTAAAGTCCTTTCTTTAACATTGGTCTGTAATTTCTTAATCTGCCAAGAAGTTTCATATCAGCGCACACTCCGCTGCAGAGTGAAACTTTCATTCTGGAAACATCCCCCAGGCTGTGGCTAAGCCATGTCTCCGCAAATCCTTTCTTTCAGGAGTGCTAGTTCTGCAAGGCTTGCAGGAGAGCTTCTGTAAAGTTTGGAAGGTGGGAGACGAGATACTGGCAGAAGTAAAGCTGTGAGTACCGGGCGTGAGTCGTGCTTGGGTAGCTCAGTTGGTAGAGCACTTGCCCGCAAAAGGCAAAGGTCCCGAGTTCGAGTCTCGGTCGGACACACAGTTTTAATCTGCCAGGAAGTTTCATATCAGCGCACACTCCGCTGCAGAGTGAAAATCTCATTCTGGAAACATCCCCCAGGCTGTGGCTTAGCCATGTCTCCGCAATATCCTTTCTTTCAGGAGTGCTAGTTCTGCAAGGTTCGCAGGAGAGCTTCTGTAAAGTTTGGAAGGTGGGAGACGAGATACTGGCAGAAGTAAAGCTGTGAGTACCGGCCGTGAGTCGTGCTTGGGTAGCTCAGTTGGTAGAGCACTTGCCCGCGAAAGGCAAAGGTCCCGAGTTCGAGTCTCGGTCGGGCACACAGTTTTAATCTGCCAGGAAGTTTCATATCAGCGCACACTCCGCTGCAGAGTGAAAATCTCATTAAGGGATTTTTTTTTTTTTGACAACACTTCAAGTATTTTTACTTAATGGTAAATAAGAAACAAATTGAACTTTAATTCCATGAACCGTTTATCGATGCTTTGTGTATCCTATCAACACTACTTAGGAAGCTAGAATATCGAGTATGAAAAGAACCCACTCATTTCTTTACACTCTCGTGTCATTCACGCCTCAAATTTCACATTCTTTTACACATATACGTACCACACAGAGGCACTCTGGACTAACTACGGAGAAAGCGTTCCTGGTGACGTCACATTTTCCGCATTCATAACTATTCATTTCAAGCTACTTTCACACGTAATACATAGAACATACAGAATTTCTACCATGCATATTACATTATTGCAGACTACGTCAATGCTACATTAACAAATACAAACACAGAGCTACCAGTACCCCAAAGTACCATCTTCAATGTCTACCATTCATTGGTTCAAAAATAGTTCAAATGGCTCTGAGCACTATGGGACTTAACATCGGAGGTCATCAGTCCACTAGAACTTAAAACTACTTAAACCTAACTAACCTAAGGACATCACACACATCCATGTCCGAGGCAGGATTCGAACCTGCGACCGTAGCAGTCGCGCGGTTCCGGACTGAAGCACTTAGAACCGCTCGGCCACCGCGGCCGGCCCACCATGCATTCTACAACCTTAATTTATACGGTAATTTACTCCTCTGCCTTCCTTATTTTTGTTTTTCTTTTCCGTGTCCCTGACACGCTTCATGTGGCGTCTTGCTTCTTTCCTCTTCGCGCTGTGGAAAACTTATTTGCTGCAACATATATTCTCTCATCAAAATATCTTTTCTTCTACAATTAAGTCTTCTTGGTAAATCTTGTTATTGCCATTTTCACTCTATCATAGACGACTTTGCCTTGTTGACATTATACAGTATAATGCTAGGGACACAAAATCTATGAGTGATATTTAATATACAAAATAACGCTATTGACCTATATTACATAAATTGCTATTCTATGAGGGGCTTCGTGTTAGATATGTGATACAGCCCAATCGATTTCTTTGTCCGTAGGGTCTGGACTTCGGTAGCGTTGGGGTGGGAATACAGCGCACTCGGTAAGGTTCACTATAAAGGCTAAGGAATTTTTTACAGATCCTTTTCCCCTTGTTTGATAGCTTGTGTGACTGAACCCAGATCTTTTGTCCAATATAGAAGTTGATTTTTCGTACTGTCTTTTGGTCTGTCTTCTGCCTTATCTCGGCAGCGCGCTTGATGTTCTTCAAAGCTATGTCTATGATCTCCTTGTGTCGGAATTGTCTTTCCTTTGGCCATGGTAGCACTTCTTTGTTTCGGTTCGGAGGCTCCTTATTTTTCAGTGCTAATGCCGGTGGCAACATCGTTGATGCATTCGGCAACTCGTTCAGAATTTCTTGGATTGCCTCTATATGCACGTCCCACGTATTGTGCTTGCGGTAACAGTACAGCGTTCACAACTGCCCTAACTCTTTCATGAAGCGTTCTGCGGGGTTAGACGATGGGTGGAACAACGAGATAAAGTTCGCCTTCATTTTTCTCTGCTTTTTAGACCGGAATTGCGGCCCGTTGTCCGAGATTACCCGTTTGACCGGCCCGATCTCTCGCACGAAATCGTTTACAAATGCCGCCGCCACCGTTTTCCCCGTTGCTTTCCTCAGCGGAGTAAAGCAGACCAATTTTGATGTTATCTCCACAGCTACGAGAATGTACGCGTAGCCAGACTTCGTCCGAGTTATTGGCCGGAACAAGTCCACCGCAGCGACTTCTCGTAACCTGTTTTGAATTATCGAGTACATCGAAGCGGCAAAAGATGTGGTGGGTGGGTTTGTCCTTTGACATGGCTGACACACACTGACTACCCGCTGTATTCTTTTTAGCATATTATTAAAATAGCACGCCTCACGTACCTTCTGAAAGCTCTTCCTTGCCCTGAAGTGTCCATAGCTTAAGTGGATGTACCAGACTAGTTTATTGATTATTTCATCAGGCATTACCACTAGCCATCGCGGATCTTCTATGCTCCGTTTCCGGAAAAGAATCCCGTTTTCTACCCTATAATATTGCCGAATGGCAGCTTGATTTCTGTCGATCCACTTTCCTTCACTTCTTTGACTATGGGGTCCTTGTCTTGTTCGTTCTTTAGTGACATTGTCACAAAGTTTTCGAAGGCGACATTTTTCAGGTACAAAATGCTGAAATTGTTTTTCGCCCGGGTCACCGTCTACTCCATGTCTTACGCCTATCGGAGCCCGAGATAGAGCGTCTGCACTCAGGTTCTTTTCCCCTGGTATATACTCGATTGTAAAGTTGTATTCTTGTAGGTAAAGTGGCCAGCGAGATAACCTGCCATGGGCCGACTTTGCCGACATCAGGATCTGTAGTGCCCGATGGTCGGTAAATACCTTCGTGTTTCTTCCGTATAAGAAATATCTAAATTTACTAAATACCTAGACAACTGACAGCCCCTCGAGTTCTGTGATCGAGTAGTTTCTTTCTGCTCGCGACAGCACTCTGCTAGCGAAAGAAACGGGCTTCCAGGTCGACGAATCGTTAGCGTCTTCTACTTGAAACAGAACCGTACCAAAGCCGTTCGCCGAACTGTCCGTCACGAGGTAGAAATCGTGACTCAAGTCTGGATACGCGAGCATAGGTGCATTTACTAATGCGTCTTTCAACCTTTCGAATTCGTCCTGTGCTTGAGCGCCCAAATACCAAATCGTATTCTTTCCTGTTAGCGCGCAGAGATGTGGCGTGGCCAGCACGCTTTAAGTTCACAAATTTCTTGAAAAAATTTGCGACTCCTAAGAATCCTCTTAGTTGCCTCTTCGTTGTTGGCCTTGGAAATTCAGCAATCGCTTCAATTCTCTCGGGGTCGGGTTGTATCCCGTCCACCGAAAATATGTGACGTAGAAACTTTATTCTCTTAAGCCCAAATTGAGATTGATCTAGGTTCGCTGTTACACTGGCTTGTTCAAAAGCGTCTAATAAACGGTTTAACACCTCATTTTGCTCTTCCCAGGATTTTTCTGCTATTAGCACGTCGTCAATGTATAATGTAATTCTCTCACGTAGGTCCTCAGGACGGATGCTGTTCAGGCCTCGTATGAAAGCTGCCGCCGAAACATTCAGTCTCAACAGAAACCGTTTAAATTGGTAGCAGTTCCCATAACACAAAAACGCGGTAAACTGCCTACACTCTGGATGAAACACGATTGGCCTGTAATTGTCTCTCAGATCAGTGGAGGTTAATATCTTCACTCCATGGAAACGTTGCAATAATTCTTCCATGTTCTCCGGTCTGTCTGTTTCTGCATTAATAATTGTGTTGATTTGCAGAGAATCCAGCACCAATCTCACCGATTCATCCTTTTTCGGTGCTACTAAAAGTAGAATAGGAATAATTATTTGTTGAAAATGAATTTTTAACACGAACACTATCCAACAAGCTCTGAAAATGTAAATACAGGCAAGTCCACTTTCACATCCTACTTGCTACTGTCACCACAGATGGTTGCACTGAAAAATCGATACTTCTCTATAAATAATTAGCAACCAACGTTTGCTTGGAAAATATAAATAATGAATTAAGACTTTGTATTTTTTAACATCTATTTTGCCTTAAATACGATCCCAGCAAACCAGAAAAAGCGAAATAATATCAGATCCCAGTTCTTCCACTCACGAGCACATGGCTGCTCTGTAAAATCGCGACCATAGTTCAATCTTTGTACTACGCCAATAGATGGCTCCAATAGCAATTAAAGACCTAAATTAATTACTTCCTGCATCTAAGATGTTGCAAATATTCTTAAATGTCCATATAATACGCAACAGTGCGAAAACTGCGAAGTTTACGAAGCTGGTTGAGAGGAAGGTCGATTTCTTGACTATGATTTCGTACTGCCACAAACATAACGCTTCGTCGTTTAGACAAAAAGTCAAAAGAATGGTAAATCAATTATTTTCCACATCTAAGATGTAGATAAAATTCTGAAATGTTCCCAAATACAGCAACAGTGTGAATAAAAGTGTTGAAGTTAATACATGAAAACCGCTATTTGACATCACAATGTTGCAAAAAAATGTTTGAACTGTAAAAGAAAGCATGTGTTAATTTCCACACGTACACATATTCGTCAGATTAGTGACCAAAATTCTGAGGTATATGTCCCAACGGTGGATTTCAACATTTAACACTGTTAGGAATTGGGCCTAAGAATTCGATGGCGTAAAACTACCCTGACCAGGCTAATAACTGCAAAAAATAAGTGTAAGCTAAGCAGGCAAATAGAAAGACGGCCTGTAACTACTCACAATCCACCCTCAAATAAAAAATTTCCATTGCAATGCAAGAGGTACGATGTTTGCGTTACCAGTCGAGGTTCATGTATGGAATAATACTGTCTGATGTCACAATACTGGAAAAAACTCCGCAGTGTAAAAGAAAGCATGAATTAATTTCCAAATATACACCTATTCGTCAAATTAGTGCTCAATTTCTGAAGGATGTGTCCCAATGGTAGATTTCCACAGTTGACGTTTTAGAAATTAGGCCTAAAAATTCGATGTCATAAAACTACCCAGACATGGTTTAGGCCTAAAAATTCGAATTTGTAAAACTTCTGTGACCAGGCTTACAACTGCAGAAAAATACGTGTTAGCTAAGCAGGTAAACAGAGGGACTGAATTAAACTACTCACACCACACCGCCAAAGTATATATTTCAGCACTTTTAAATAGTTCCCAAGCATCACTTTAGGAAGGACAGAGATAATGCATCATGTTATTCAATAACAAAAATATAAACGATGTTATTGTTTGTCAGCTATTGCTATTATGACAAACGACATGGGCCTACTGAGCCATGTACACTGATCAACCAGGACATTATGACCACCTACTTAATAGCTAGTATGTCCACATTTGGCTTGGACAACAGCGGCGACACGTCATGGCATTAAACCAATGAGGCCTTGGTAGGTCACTGGAGGACGCACAAGACACCTAATTCGCGTAAAATCCGGGGAGGGGATTGAAGCGATGTGCATTGACGCCACATTCAATCACATCCCAAATGTTTTCGATCATGTTCAGGTATGGCGAGATGGGGGCCAGCACATCAATTAGAACTCGTCACTGTGATCCTCGAACCACTCCATCAAACTCCTCGCCTTGTGACATGGAACATTATCTTGTTAAAAAATGGCACTACCGTCGGGAAACATGATAGTCATGAAAGGGTACATGTGGTCTGCAACCAGTATACAATATTCCTCGGCAGTCATGGTGCCTTGCACGAGCTTCACTGGACCCACGGATGCCCACCTGAATGATCTCCAGAGCATAATGGAGCCACAGCCACCTTGTCTCCGTCCCACAGCACAGTTGTCAAGGAGCTGTTCCCCTGAAAGATGACATACAGGCATGATGAAAAAGGTATCGGGATTCAGCAGACCATGCAACAATCTGCCCTCCATCTGCCCTCCAAGTCCAGTGCCAATGATCACGTACCCATTTCAGTCATAGTTGCCGATGTTGTGGTGTTAACATTGACACATGCATCGGTCGTCGGCTGTGGAGGCCCATCGTTAGGAGTGATCGATGCACTGTGTGTTCAGACACACTTGTGCTCTGCCGAACATTGAAGTCGGATGTTAGTCCCTCCACAGTTGGCGCCTGTCTTGTCTTACCAATCTGCCCTATCTACGATGTTCGACATCTAAATCTACATCTACATCTACATCCATACTTCGCGAGCCACCTGACGGTGTGTGGCGGAGGGTAGCTTGAGTACCTCTATCGGTTCTCCCTTCTATTCCAGTCTTGTATTGTTCGTGGAAAGAAGGATTGTCGGTATGCTTCTGGGTGGCCTCTAATCTCTCTGATTTTATCCTCATGGTCTCTTCGCGAGATATACGTAGGAGGGAGCAATATACTGCTGGACTCTTCGGTGAAGGTATGTTCTCGAACTTCAACAAAAGCCCGTACCGAGCTACTGAGCGTCTCTCCTGCAGAGTCTTCCACTGGAGTTTATCTATCATCTCCGTAACGCTTTCGCGATTACTAAATGATCCTGTAACGAAGCGCGCTGCTCTCCCTTGGATCTTCTCTATCTCTTCTATCAACCCTATCTGGTACGGATTCCACACTGCTGAGCAGTATTCAAGCAGTGGGCGAACAAGCGTACTGTAACCTACTTCCTTTGTTTTCGGATTGCATTTCCTTAGGATTCTTGCAATGAATCTCAGTCTGGCATCTGCTTTACCGACGATCAGCTTTATATGCTCATTCCATTTTAAATCACTCCTAATGCGTACTCCAAGATAATTTATGGAATTAACTGTTTCCAGTTGCTGACCTGCTATTTTGTAGCTAAATGATAAGGGATCTATCTTTCTATGTATTCGCAGCACATTACACTTGTCTACATTGAGATTCAATCGCCATTCCCTGCACCATGCGTCAATTCGCTGCAGATCCTCCTGCATTTCAGTACAATTTTCCATTGTTACAACGTCTCGATACACCACAGCATCATCTGCAAAAAGCCTCAGTGAACTGCCGATGTCATCTGCAAGGTGATTTATGTATATTGTGAATACCAACGGTCCTATGACACTCCCCTGCGGCACACCTGAAATCACTATTACTTCGGAAGACTTCTCTCCATTGAGAATGACATGCTGCGTTTTGTTATCTAGGAACTCTTCAATCCAATCACACAATTGGTCTGATAGTCCATATGCTCTTACTTTGTTCATTAAACGACTGTGGGGAACTGTATCGAACGCCTTGCGGAAGTCAAGAAACACGGCATCTACCTGGGAACCCGTGTCTATGGCCCTCTGAGTCTCGTGGACGAATAGCGCGAGCTGGGTTTCACACGACTGTCTTTTTCGAAACCCATACTGATTCCTACAGAGTAGATTTCTAGTCTCCAGAAAAGTCATTATACTCTAACATAATACGTGTTCCAAAATTCTACAACTGATCGACGTTAGAGATATAGGTCTATAGTTCTGCACATCTGTTCGACGTCCCTTCTTGAAAACGGGGATGACCTGTGCCCTTTTCCAATCCTTTGGAACGCTACGCTCTTCTAGAGACCTACTGTACACCGCTGCAAGAAGGGGGGCAAGTTCCTTCGCGTACTCTGTGTAAAATCGAACTGGTATCCCATCAGGTCCAGCGGCCTTTCCTCTTTTGAGCGATTTTAATTGTTTCTCTATCCCTCTCACTCGTCTATTTCGATATCTACCATTTTGTCATCTGTGCGACAATCTAGAGAAGGAACTACAGTGCAGTCTTCCTCTGTGAAACAGCATGGGAAAAGACATTTAGTATTTCGGCCTTCAGTCTGTCGTCTGAGGCATGTCTGCCGAACTCCACGGCATCAGCACAGGTAAGGAAGGGAATGGGAGAGAGGATACTGGAGAAAATCAGGTGACATGTAAGAATAACTTTGGAACATATAAAGAAACGTCTTCAAAGTCTAATGACGTGCATATTAGATCTCTATACTACCGCCACCAATAAGATAGAGTGTGGGGTTATGAAAGAGGTGTCGTGCAAATAAGAATGAAGACGATAGTGTCTTCGCCCCCCCCCCCCCCCCCTTTCCTCCAGTGTTTTCCCGGATAGTTTACTTCGTTGCTTGGTTGAAATTCCTCCTTTCACCCCACGATTATGTTTCACATGTTCCTCAGCTCTTTTCCATCCACACACTGCCGACAGGAGCATGGTACATGGAAGATGTGTCGTGAATGTAGTTCCAAGGATACCGGATGAGCCCCCTTAGTAAGTAGCACTACACAACTGCGGTGTTCCGCTGATGCGGAACTGCATATACCATATTCTCGTGAGACCAAAAGGCTAACACAGAAACTAATTTAAAAACAGATTGACCCGATAATTCTTTAAATACCCAAACATCGTTCATTGAACCCGCAACTGGACTGAAGGATACACCAGTCCATGCAGTGTAAATTGTTGTCAGTGGACATTGGTTGGTGGTTGTTAATTTATGTAAGAATGTGAATATGAGTCCTGTATCTAAAACAGTTAAACTAAAATAATTAATTAAAAGTCGTGCAACTACTGAATGAGACAAGAATTACAATTACCTTTGTTTTTTTTCGATAAAGTTATGCATAAACAATTGACAGACATTAAAAATATTAACGTAATAAGACCTTGGCATATCTGACAAAAGGGTGGGAGTGAAGGAGTTTTATAGTCATGCAAATGAATTAATGCAATCGTCGAGTGCATGGTGACTCTCGTGATGTTAATTGGAAGGCAAATGGTACTACGGATGGGATGTCATATCTGTGGACGTAGTTGAAAGCACTGTTCATTGAATTAAAAACGCAAGTATTCAAAATGAAGCTTGAAGTGTCTTTAGAGGTCAAAATGTTGTAAAATGGATTTTATTTCCCTGTGCATCATCTCACGGTTGTGGCTTCATTTCACCACAGTACTGCAGGTGAACGCTGAAGTAGCTGCACAATCAGTCATTAACAGTACCAACGACCATCACCAATGAAAAGTGCTAATCAACTAGAAATGTCTCTTTGTCTCTTAATACACCGGCACTGGTGGCAATGGTCTGTCAGCGGATCTCAGTGGACAGGTCACCAATGAAGTCTAACATGAGGACTAGGACCAAGTGATTTCTGATTGAATATTTTCTACCAGGAAACCTGGTATTGCCATGTTTTGTGTCTCTTACTGTACTCAGATTGCCTGGGCTTCAGATCTTTCTAGCCCCAACCGTCAAGATAGCTCCTCAGAACATAATAGTTTCTTCCGTGGGCTAGTCTCTCTACCTTTTTACATAGAAATAGTAGTCTAACTCTCTCTCGGTCTCTATTTGTGACCAGTGAGGCTGTCCTCATCAGCACAACAGAGCTTCTCTGTCTAGCATCTTGTTTATTTATATTAGTCAGCCACTGTGATCATTACTGTGTAAAAATTTGTTGTTTGTGAAGTCAACATGTACAGCTGTCTTTCACACCTTCGAAGCCCAAAAACTGTGGGACCCCATTCCATTTTCTAGACGTTTATCTATGACGTTCTGTGCTTTCTGGGGGAAAACTCAGATTTCTACTTTTAAGCGCAGTAGTGCCATCTGCAAAAAACGTTCCTCCTGTTCCCACTCTGCTGTGTTACTAACTGTTTTGAGGTATGAGATCGTATCTGTGACCATCCACAGTACTCTGAATATCACAGTGCAGCAATACTATGAGCTGTCTCACCTGTGGGCTATTGACCTGCATCTCCCTCCTGCGTTCTTCTGCGAAATGGCTCTGAAAGTGGTGGCCTACGTTTATTCCCCTGGGAGCCCATGTACTTCGGCACTGTCCAGAATGCTTTCAAAGTTCTCTCATTTATTTAAAGCATGCAAATCCGAAATGTTACCTTAGTCAATTTCCGACGTTCATTTATACTGTAGTTTATCATATTCTTCAGAGTCGATTGAAAATCCTGACCAAACAGGTCTTCCATTATGAATTTACGGTCACATGGCAATGTCATTGAGAAGTTGGACGATATCATGATCAAAACCTTGTCTGGGGCCAAGGGGAGGAAAATTGTATGAGAACAAAGAGAAAAAGAAGGCAAAGAATAGCTTCCTAAGAACAAATGTATGAGACAATCCATATGTCTCTCTTTGAAAAGCTTGTGGAAGACGCAAGACAATGCTCCAAATTCAGAAAGGTCTATCTGGACAAAGGTGCACTAATCTTTGGGAATGGGAATGATAGATTCCATGAAGGGGAGAGTGCCCAAGATATCTCCATAGGAGGAGGCGAAACTGCAGGTCAAGACAGCAGAGGAACTCCTAAAAAACACGAAGATATCAATTTGAGTACCTAAACTACTTAAGAAAGTTGGATGAAAACGATGCTGTGCATGCGCTCAATTACTTCTGTGGGCTACAATGGAGGTAGCAGCATGTGGGTTAAAAACAGGAAATCTTTAAGATATTCGGAGTGCCAAATTAATGTAATGAATGTGGTAGATCTAGGAATTTTCGGGAAAATGCCGTCTGCTGTACAAAAGTTTCCAACACCTTCAGGAAACTTTACACTGCAACATTTGTATGTAGGGCGCAGTGTAAGGATGAACAACAGTATCGTTAAGGTAACACAGTCTGGTTTGATGACCACTGCTGGGGCCGGTGTAGGCTATACGGCGTACTGCCTAGTCTGGAGAGCTCAGTCTCCGTAGGGAACCTGGCTACGGTATTCCAGGAGGAGATATTCGCTCTCACAGTGTACGCGGAGGAGAATCTGCGTAGGTGCTAGGTGGATCGCAACATTTACATTCATTCAGGAAGCCAAGTTGCTCTGACATCTTCATCTCACCCTGCAGCGAGATCAGAAATCGTAGCAGAATGCCATGACTCTCTTGTGAGACTAGGAGAAAGCAACAGGTAAACTTGCTGGTCATCTAGTATTACTACGGTGAACAAGCTGAGAGGCTAACCAGGACAGGGGCAACGACCTCATTTCTTCAAAAATGGTTCTGAGCACTATAGGACTTAACTTCTGAGGTCATCAGTCCCCTAGAACTTAGAACTACTTAAACCTAACTAACGTAAGGACATCACACACATCCATGCCCGAGGCAGGATTCGAATCTGCGACCGTAGCGGTCGTGCGGTTCCAGACTGTAGCGCCTAGAACCGCTCGGCCACTCCGGCCGGCTCCTCATTTGTTGAACCGGAGCCTATCTTAATTATCACTACGGTGATAATAAAATCTAAACAACGTATTCGGACAAGACGGCAGCATAAAGACCTACTAAAAGCCCCTACTGCTCTTCAGTGGTACTGAATAGCTTTACTAAAATGACAAAGATAGATACCGCACAATAAACTTTGTATCGATGCAGGCAGTGGGAAGCTAGGACAACTGTTATTTTGTCTCCTTTATTAGATTAAATAAAATGAAATCAAATGAGTCATCGTCATCAGGACTGACAATACTCAGCCAAACAAGACCGAATTCTAGGAATCGAGACAATTTGTTATACTATCAACACACTTCATTCTGTTTCCTGTCTCATAAGATTGGGACAAATAATTTCAGGGCAATATCAGGCAGTTAACTAGGACAGAATAAAGCGCTCACAGCACACAAAAGCCTTTATGATAGAAATAAAACATTTTCATAAATTACTTTTAACATCAGCTTTGTGCGGAATTTATTGTTTGTAACATATTGAAACAGCAAACAATGAGATATGAAGTAGCAGACAATGAGGTACTGCATCCACATATTGTGCAAAATCGCTTCAATGGGAAAGAAAATTCCCTCACTCTCAACGGAGACAAACGGCAGTACGAATGCATTATCCGTGAGTAAATGACTGTCGCATCGTTTGTGTTTGCTGAGGAGACCTTCAGAGTTGGCGATACAGCTACGGTGTGTCAACAGAATTAACATTGTTTGTGTCACTTGTTGCTTGCTGCAGCAGAAACAACAGCATGATTATTTATTTAACTTTGAATAGTAACGCAGAGAAACTGCTCGCCAATCTTCATGCAAATTTACGCAAATGTTCTGTTTCTTTGCTACGTAAATTCAGATACAAAAAGTAGTAACAACTGTGCAGTTGTCCTTTTGCACTAACAAACTTCCATGATATATTGCTTTCCACCCCAAGCAGAAATACATTCGGTCAGGATAAAAAGATAAATTTTAATTTCCAAATAAAATCGTCGATAAAACATATCCGTTGTCGATAGAAGAATGGTGTGAAACAATATTTTTTTCTATTCAAAAATATGTCACTTCTGACATATATTGCAGTTTGACTATTGACTTTCAGAGGGAGAACATTGTTGCGTTATTTATGACCCCAGTTATGCATATTTTCTTCTTCTTCTTCTTCTTCTTCTTCTTCTTAACTAAGTTATCTGGGGCTATTGAATATACGAGTAACAACAGCAGCAACGACTCCTAAACACAAAAATTATTTTGGAGGTACTTCGTTTTTCGTATTTGTATTATGACGTCCTTGCAAGAACGAGAAATTCAGTTTCATCTGAAACTGCTTCATTGGAAGAGAACGTAACATGAACACTAATAGATGATCAAGATAGAGAAACGAAGTTACTGAGCCGGCCGGAGTGGCCGAGTGGTTCTAGGCGCTACAGCCTGGAACCGCGCGACACTACGGTTGCAGGTTCGAATCCTGCCTCGGGCATTGATGTGTGTGATGTCCTTAGGTTAGTTAGGTTTAAGTAGTTCTAAGTTCTAGGGGACTGATGACCTCAGATATTAAGTCCCATAGTGCTCAGAGCCATTTGAACCATTTGAAGTTACCGACAGTTGATAGTATGCAGTAGGGCGAGTGTTTGTTATAAGGGGGTGACCAAAAATTTCCGTTCTGAAAGCCGTACAGTCCAGAACTGGTTTGCCAAGCAGACAAAATCGCTGCGAGCATTTAGGCAATCATCCCACCGACGCACCACGTTGGAAATACTCATTTACTGCTGTGTGAAGAAGTTCGTAACTGTTTATTGCACATCCTCGACCGACCTAAAGCGTCGATCCTTCAAGATATTTTTTTAAGGAACCGAAGGCCTGGTAATTGTAAGGGAAGAGATCAGGACTATAGGGCGGACGCTCCAGTGTTTCCCAATTGAGTTGGCATAATTTCTGCCTTACGACATTTGCGATATGAGGACGTGCGTTATCATGAAGCAACAACACTCCTTATCGCAGAACTATGGATTTCGACAGACATGCTAAGCCAAACGTATTCTTCATTCTCGATGGATGTCTACCGAAGTTTACCCTTCGCCACCCAAGAAAGAATAACAGCACGTTGGTCCTGTTAGACGCATTTTGCAATATCGTCTCCATAATTCACGTTGCATCGTTACTGCACACACAACAGAAAGACATGAAAGCCACACTAATCCCTTGACCACAAGCCGGTGCTTGTATACTCGCATTGGACTCGCGCTACGTTGCGTATACGACGCTGTAACGCTCTCGGACAGAGGCGTTTTGATCGACCCTTATATTAACTCAGTACTCCGCGTTACCACGGTATGTACTTATTCCAATTCTATTAATCCATGTTCATCCTCCCCCATCTCTGTTCATCTCCTCCGATCCCTCTCTGTCCGTCTCCTTCTCTGCCCCACTTCCCCCTTTTCTGTTCACCTCCTCCAATGCCCACTCTCTGTCGATGTCTTCTTGCGCCTCTCTCTGTCCACCTGCTATTCCCCATTCTCTCTATCCATCTGCTCCTGCACATTGTCTGTCCATCTGCTTCTGTCCCCTCTATCTATATGCTGCTTCCCCCTCTGTTCATCAGCTGCGTCCTCCTCTGTTCATCTCCTCCTCCTCCATCTCCGTCTATCCATTTCCTTCTCCCCCTTCCCTCTCCACATTGTCGTTCCATCCCAAAAGAAGGCTGCTGGTTCTTACACAAACAGTGTTTACACTGATGAGTCAAAACATTATGACCACCTCATCAATGGCTTATTTGTCCGTCTTTGGAACGAAATGCATCACTGATCCAGCGTATCAGGGATCCGACAGTTTATTAGTTTTTTGAGGTATGGGGAATTATATGTCTATGCACAGGTCATGTAATACGCGTAAATAACGGGCCGCTAATTTGTGAAAGCGGTGACGGCGTCCGATAGCGACCCAGATGGATTCCATAGAATTTACGTCAGGCAAATTTGATCATTGAGACGTCAATGTGAGTTCACAGTAACACCCCTCAGACCACTGTAGCATGGTTCTGGCTCCGAGACAAGGACAATTATACTGCTGAACGATGACATCACCGTCGGGGAAGCATGAAGGGATGCAGGTGGTTCGTAGATGTCAGCGTGTCTTTGATTACTAGCACAGGTCCCATGCAAGCGCAAGCGTATGTCTCCCATAGCTTAATACTGCTCCCACAGCCTGCGTTAGTGGCGCACTGTACGTTTCGAGCCGCCGTCCACCTCGATGACGGCGTTTGTGAAGACGACCAGCGACCTAGTGTAGTAAAAATGTGATTCACCAAAGAGCTAACACGTTTCCATTGATCGACGATCGAATCCCGATGGTGGTAGTTTCACTATCCTTCTGCCTCTTTCCATAAATGCTCACAACAGTAGGATGTGAACATTCGACTAGATTCACCGTTTCCGAAATACTCGTTCACTAGCTCTGCTTAATATGTGAGTACTATAGTGAAATAATAAATTGGATAAAATACTAAACTCTGCGTAATAATAACCTGCCCTTTGTCAAAGTCGTTTATCTCAATGGATTTCCCCATTTTCAAACCCTTATCTTCGCTAGGGTGATCCCTAGTCTGCGTCTGCTCTGCTTAAACACTTTTCTTACCGCGCCACGTGTCCACAACGCTATCAGGTGGCATCCAACGCCGCGGTGAGCAGAGGTCAAAATATTTTCGCTTATCTTTGTATCTCCAGATAGTAAGGAATTTGTGCACAAAGTCTGGTTGAAATCGATTTAAAGATTGAGGACGATTTTTTTACCCAACGCAGTGCCCACAAAAAAAATGGCTCTGAGCACTATGGGACTTTACTGCTGTTGTCATCAGTCCCCTAGAACTTAGAACTACTTAAACCTAACTAACCTAAGGATACCACACACATCCATTCCCGAGGCAGGATTTGAATCTGCGACCGTAGCGGTCGCGCGGTAACAGGCTGTAGCGCCTACAACCGCTCGGCCACTACGGCCGGCGCAGTGCCCACATCCCATATATATTGTCACGTAGAAGAAGGTGTAATTAGATGACTGACGAACACTAACTTCACGAAGGTTTATTCAGCACTTGCATATAAAATAGTGCGGAGAGAACGGCCTCCGGCTAATACAGTATTTACACGGCTACAGAACATTCCAGTACAATGATTCTTGACATTTGTGGATACTTCTAGAATGTACTCGAACCGAACATAGAAATTAAAATCGTACATTCCAGGTGAGTTTTGAACTCACGACCCTCCATGCAGTAGTTCTGTATCACAACCACTACGCAAATGCGCTACTCAGCTTTTTCTGCGACATTGCTTCCTCCTTAAGAGAAGTGCGTCTCGGTGCTACGACGTCCTACTCCGGGAACGAGTCATCGGTCCTGCATACCCCGACTCTTGATGAGTGATTCTCGCCCTGGCGACGGTCTTCTCAGAACTTTTTTTGCCGCTACGCCAAGGTCTTATTAAGGAGTTCAGTAAGCCCGCTAGTTTGCGGATGGTAGGCAGTCGTCATGTGATGAGTAATGCTTCACCGACGGTTTATCTTTGTCACAGGATTTGATTGAAAAACTTTCCCTCGATCCGTAATTAATGACCTTGGAGCACCGTGTTTTAATACAATGTCTTCCACGATGAATTTGGCTACCTCGGATGCTTCGGCTTTTTCACGGCTTTTGTAATGACATAGCGTGTCAGATAATAAGTGCAAACAATAATCCATTTATTGGCACTAGCAGACACAAATCGTCCAAGGAGGTCAATCCCAACACGCTGGAAAGGCGTTTCGGCTGATGGAATTGGTGTCAGTCAACCAGGTGGTTTCTAAGGAACTGCCTTTCCCCTTTAGCACTCTCGACAGTGCGACACATAGTGACGGACACTCCTAAATAAACCTGGCCAGAAAAACCTCTTGCGGATTCTATCGTATATCTTAATAAATTCTAAATGTTCGGCCTCACGTGTGTCATGGAATTTCTGTAGAACATCTAAGCGCATGTGTTTAGGAATCGCTGGTAGCCACCTCTTTCCAAACGGATCAAATTTTTCTTGCAAAGTAAAAAATTGGTTCAAATGGCTCTGAGCACTATGGGACTTAACATCTGTGGTCATCAGTCCCCTAGAACTTAGAACTACTTAAACCTGACCAACCTAAGGACATCACACACATCCATGCCCGAGGCAGGATTCGAACCTGCGACCGCAGCGGTCACGCGGTTCCAGACTGAAGCGCCTAGAAGTGTCCTAGAAGCATAGGCTATAATCTTCTCTTTTCCACCCGAAATTTCCACCAGAACAGCACCGATCCCATACCTGCTGGCATCTGTGTGTAGTTCTGTAGGTGCTCTCTCATCATACAGACCAAGTACAGGGTCAGTAGTCAGAGCTTTTCGCAGCACATCGAAAGAATCTTGTTGAGCACCACCCCAGATAAATTTAGCATCAGCTTTTAACAACTCTTGTAGTGGTCTGGCTCTGATGCAATAGTCTTTGATAAAACTAAGGTAATAAGAACATAATCTGAGGAAGCTTCTCACACCTCTAATACTTTTAGGAATAGGAAATTCCATTATAGATCTCACCTTTTCTGGGTCTGGCCGCACACCTTCGTTTGACACAAGGTGTTCTAGTATTTTGATTTCTTTTGCTCCAAAGAGACACTTTCTTGGATTAAGTTTCAGTCCGCCTTGTTGGATACACTTAGGAACGACCCTCAGTCTTTTTATACGTTCATCAAATGTCTCTGAGATCATCATAATGTCATCAAAATAACAAAGACACATCGTCCACTTCAGGTGCCTTAGAAGATTATCCATCATCCGTTCAAAAGTTGCTGGTGCATTACACAAACCAAACGGCATTACCTTAAATTCATACAGGCCCTCAGGGGCGATGAATGCAGCTTTCTGCAAACATGCTTGCTAATCGTCAACTGTCAAAATCATCCACCAGTCTTTATTTAAACAATTTGAGGCAGCACCACCATTCAGTGTGTTCGCCACGAGGTCTGCGCTCCAACTGACCTAGTACACACAAACCTGCTTCCTTCCTTGTTCACATTTCTACACACATCTCCAGACTCGGGGATTACAAGAACATAGGTATTTTTGCATGGTTCACCATAATATTATACCATTTTCGCGGTACTTCTTGATATCACGCACTAGACAGCATCCTACATATCCCTAGCGCAACATTGTTCCCAAGATATAGACTGGAAATTATTTCTCTACAAACCCCAAACTTTAGCGAGGTACAGCGTGCTGTAAACCACTGAATAACTAGAAACAAATAGAGGAAACTGATATTTCCACTCTCGAATACCGAAGTCGGTGATGTAACAGATTCCAAATCATCCCTATAATTTACAAGCCAACTAAGGTTTTTCCCATGTCTAGAGAACGGGCAAACGTGTCTTCCACATGCCAGACGCACACACCACACTCGATCTTCTCTCAACTAAATAAAGGAGCAAAATGTGCAGAAGCAGTCAACCAAACAATTTACATGGGAGGGAATAACAGTCGAGCACAAACGCACTTCCATACACAATCTTCTCAAATTTCCACTTGATCACGAAAGCTGCCCAACACATGCTAAGTATTAGTTCGCTATTCGGTCGTCTAGAGGACGGCAAAGTGAACTCAGATGCATTCCTACACTCCACCGGAAATCTGCATTCAGACAGCTACTGCCATTAACGGGAAACGTGAATCATTTCCACCACAGGCCATGCATACATTGATCGCAGTCTCAACTCAACGGCATTCGACAATGAGCAACATATAGGAAATACACGATGCAGTCGGCAGTGGCTCTAGAAATAGAAATATCACTACCGTTCTTATGGCTTGACATACTCTTCCCTTTGCTATCACAGTACTCCAAGTCAAATCCATACGACTGGACATAGTCATTTCCTTTCCATAAACTCATACTTTATAAACCTGATGCTCAAATGCAAACGTATCACACACCCACCACTACTACTAAGTATAATACTTCGTCAGTAACTGATTGCCTACGATACGAAATAATACTGACCGAAAATAAACGATGGGTGAACTTGTCTCTTGTGTTTTTCTTGCCAGTGCTACCACTGTGTCTTAGAAAGAGAGACGTAATGTCAGTTTAGAATCTGGCGCAGGCCTCAAAGTCGTGGCAGAAAAACGAAATGTTTGGCATTGTACAAAAGCGTGTTAGAAAACGGTGTTTGAAGCAACTAGAGGAGCAGAGGGAGCGCCTCATGCGATTTACCGGGTGATCAAAAAGTCAGTATAAATTTGAAAACTAAATAAACCACGGAATAATGTAGATAGATGCTTGGAATGTCATGGGGTTTTATTAGAACAAAAAAAAAAAACAAAGTTCACAAAATATCCGACAGATGGCGCTGGACAGCAAAACGTCAGTGACTGCGCATGACAATCGTATATAAAAGGAGCTGTAATGAGAGAGAGAATCGGATGCACCAGCAGTCGCAGCACATTGACGTTACCTGAAACTGCACTTTTAGTGAAGATGTATTATCGGAATGGGGAATGTGCTAGTTCAGCGTTACGATCCTATCGCCATAGGAAGGGGATTCGAAGGGGTAAAGGTCCGTTGGCAAATGCAGCTGTGGCGAGAATGATTTCGAAGTTCGAAGCCACGGGTTGTTTAGACGATAGACCCCGTAGTGGCCGACGAGCACAAGGCGTAATGCTGCTGAGACAGTTCAGGAGGAAATGGAGACTGTAGCGGCTTCGTCTATGCACGGGGAAGTCTGCGCTCGTGCAGTCGCACGTCGCACCGGCATTCCATACACTACTGTTTGGTTGGCACTGAGGCGTACCCTCCGATGCTATCCGTACAAAATCGATCGGCATCATGAACTGTTGCCTGGCGATTTAGTGAAGCGGAGGACATTTGTGGTGTGCGCGTTTCAAAAGATGGCGGAAGATGACGATTGGTTGAGTAACGTGTTGTGGACCGACGAAGCTCATTTCACGCTCCGAGGGTCTGTGAACGCCCATAACTGCAGACTTTGGGCTACCGAAAATCCTATAACTGTAGTGGAAACTCCATCGCACGACGAGAAAGTCACGGTATGGGTTGGATTTATCACATCTACCGTTATCGGACCTTTTTTCTTCGAGGAACTGCGTGATTCTGGTTTTGTAACTGCTACCGTGACGGGTGAGAGGTACGCCGATATGTTACAGAATCACATCATCCCCAGCCTGGCTGATGAACACTTGCTGGAACGTACGATGTTTATGCAGAATGACGCTCCACCCCATATTGCTAGACGCGTGAAAGATCTCTTGCGCGCGTCGTTTGGTGATGATCGTGTGCTCAGCCGCCACTTTCGTCATGCTTGGCCTCCCAGGTCCCCATACCTCAGTCCGTGCGATTATTGGCTTTGGGGTTACTTGAAGTCGCAAGTGTACCGTGATCGACCGACATCTCTAGGGATACTGAAAGACAACATCCGACGCCAATGCCTCACCATTAACTCCGGACATGCTTTACAGTACTGTTCCCAACATTATTCCTCGACTGTTTAGGAATGATGGTGGACATATTGAGCATTTCCTGTAAAGAACATCATCTTTGCTTTGTCTTGCTTTGTTATACTAGTTATTGCTATTCTGATTAGATGAAGAGCCATCTGTCGGATAATTTTTAAACTTTTGTATTTTTTTGGTTCTGATAAAATCTCATGTTATTCCAAGATGTGTGTCAATTTGTACCTCTCTATCTACATTATTCCGTGATTTATTCAGTTTTCTAATTTATACTGACTTTTTGATCACCCGGTAGTATAGTCTGTAGGATACGATCATTCACCTAGAGTATAGGTGATCACACTTTAAAGTGGCCTCTGCGGTGCCTGTATATTTAATAGGATTGTGACACACAGGCAGCAGCATCAGTTTGAGATGTAAATTCGGTGAGGGACTGGGTATACCATTAGGAATGTGCTTGGATGGCTGCACTATTCTGGAGAGCATTGTGAAATCTCTTTCTCGGCGCTGGACCGCACCACAGCTATGCATCATTGCGCTAGCATCGGTGACTCTTCTAAATGGGATGAGATTTTATAGTTCATAATTTTTCTCTGTTGGGGGGGGGGGGGGGGGGGAGTAGAGAATAACAATGGTAGCATGTTGGGCTGATTGACTTGAATGGGAGCGGATGACTGAATATGATGCTCCAGAGTCCACAAGAGCTTGGGCTGGTCAGCCATCCATGAGGATATCGACGTAGTGTCCTGTCATTTTTGTAGTGATCGACGGCGGAGGATTTTTCGCTTCGGCGGCCTCACCTCCAAGGAAGGTCGCAGCCCATAGTTTTCCAGGTTGTGACGGCTAGGTGATCGGCTGGAGCTTCTAAACGGCGATGGAGACGTTGTTGGAGAGCGTCCTCTCGAGCGGCTAGCTTGCGGCAATGGTGACCTACGTCGTCCTGCACTCACATCTTCTTGTTCATCTTCGTCGTCCCGGAGTTGGCGTCGGCTAAGCTCGGTCTGCTGTCTTCTGGCGCGGGCGTCATCAAATATCCGCCGCCTTTCGCGACAATAGCGCACCACATGTCCTGGTTGTCTACAGTGGAAACGTTCTGGTTGGTTATCCTGGGTCCTCCAGACGTCAGTCTTCCTTTTTGCCCAAATAGGTTCCTCATGGGGCATTGTAGGAACGTAACTCCGCCTGGGTCTCGACTTTTTCACCATTTTAAAGGGAAACGAAGGACGAGAGATTGGATTTAATGTCTTTTCCACTTCCTCCCTTATGACCTCTTGAAGCATCTCGGTTTTTTGCTCGCCGTGCAATCCAAGTGCCTTCTGAACTTCCTTTCTCACTATCTGACGAAGAACGCTTGTAAAATCAGTTGCTTCCTCCATCACAGATATCGATACGACGTTTAGAAGCCGTTCAAACTTCTTTCGGGTTATTCTTTTATGATGCATTGTCTCGATATACTGGCACCATTTTATGAAGTCGTCTGTTGTCGAAACCTCCTTCAGGAGTAGGGCTTGATACATGTCCTCAGCAACACCCTTCATGAGATGTGCAACCTTATCTTCCTTCTTCATTCTAGGATCCACTATTTTACACAGCTCCAAGACGTCTTGAATATAGGATGTGTAGTTTCTCGTGGACGCTGTGCCCTGCACTTTAATTTACCTTCAGTCTTGCACTTCTGTCATTGTGTATTGCCGAAATACTTGCGCAGTTCCGCCTTGAATACTTCCCAACTTGTGAACTACTCCTCGTTATTGTCATGCCATTGCTTGGCAGTGCCCTCCAAGTAGAAAAATACGATAGCCAAACACACGGTGTCATCCCATTCGTTAAATTTGGCTATACGCTCATATACCTTCAACCACTTGTTTGGATCTTGGCCATCGTCGCAAGAGAACCCGGAACGCTGTCTCATGTGGTGGCACACTGTTGCTGTCATCGTAACGTTCTCTTCTTCTTCTGTCTCCGATAGATAGCGATCTGTTGAACATGGCTCGAACTCGGGCTTCTCGCTACGTAAACGGCTGCTCTGTAGGAGCCTGATAGGAGTCACTGTGTCGTCGATAATGTGCGTCATCACAGGTTAAAATGCCCAGCATCTCCGGCAGAATAAAGTCACTTAGAGGAAGGTGTAATTAGATGAATGACGAACACTAACTTCACTTAACGAAGGTTTATTCAGCACTTGCACGTACAAGAGCGCGGAGCGAACTGCCTCCGGCTATAACACACACTGTATATGCGTACAGCTACAGAACATTCCAGTACAAGATTCTTGACATTTGTGGATACTTCTAGAATTTAGTCGAACCGTATATAGAAATTAATATTTTACAGTCCATGTGAGTTTCGAACTCACGACCCTCCATACAACAGTTTATAATCATAGCCACTACACCACGTTGCTACTCAGCTTCTTCTGCGACAATATTTAATATATTTCTACATATTTCTCACATATTTGTACACATATTTCACCTGCATCTGTAACTAATTTCGCTCTATAGTTTCATTTTCTCGCATTTCAGCGTTTATGAGTTTATAGTTCCTGAAGTATGTGTGGTACAGTGATATAATCATGTAGATACATTCAGCAGTATATATGAATGCTGTTTGCGAAACGTGTTGCGAATAGTTTTAGTAGCAAAGAAGTAATAAATCTAAACATCATGGATGATGCGGCAGATTTTCAGGCATCTCAGCGTTTATGACATACCTCCTGAACTATGAGCCATACAGTGATACATTTTTTCAGGTCCATTCTGTGATATTTTGAATACTTTCTGCAAAATGGGTCACAAATACCGTTAGTAGTATAGAAGTAATAAATTGCAACGTCATGTTTCATGCGGCAGTTTTACTGCAAAAACAGCCAAATTGCAGTAAACGAAAAATTTTTTCCTTTCATCATTTTGTGGGGGTTGTCAGGAAGAAAAAGTTTTGTAAAGGTTTGAAATTGTGTGTAACGTTTGTTGCAAGTCACCAAGTGCTCTCATTCTCAAATACTGAATGAATGAAGTCTGAAAAATCGACTTTTTTCACCTCCACTCCCACTGCTTATGGAATAATGTTCACTGTTGCCAGATTTCTCCCCCTCCCCACTCGCCACTCCCTTCTCACACACACTATTGTCCCCTCACACCCTGCTCCCCCTATGATTTTATTGATTATGTTATGCAATGTTGCCAGATTTCTGAACAAGGCCAACTGCCATATGTATTGTGGGAAAATGAAATTTTGGTGGGTTATATAAAAATAGCCCAGTTGTGTTCAGGATTTTTCCCACTACAGTGACATCACTGCAGAAGTGAGGCTGATGTCGTAAGTATAAATTGGCAGGAAATTCAAAAATCCAAGATGGCACATTGTTATGCTGGTAGAAGTGGTTGACTTGTGTAGAGTATAGAATTCAAGATGGCTGACCTGGAATGTAGGTGAAGCTCTATCACATCCAAATCCAAGGTGTCTCACCTGGAATACGAGTGCAGCCTGTATTGTTGCCAGATTACCTGGATTTTCCCCCTGAGACAACGGCTGCTTATTTGCCGTGCAGGTGCAGAGCTGTCTGTTTGATAAAAAATGCCAGTGTGAGCCTGAAGATGTTTCTCACCCTACTTGGCAGTGATCAGTCCGCTGACCTACTTTCAGCGATATGAATACCTTTTAATGTCTTTGCCCCAAGCTGTTATTCAGTCAGTCACGCAGGTATCTGCAGTCATGGTTGTCAGGTCACTTGTTGTAAGTACAGAATTCAAGACATCCACCACGTTTTCCCTTGACGTCACATGCCGGCATAAGTTTAAACAATTTCCCTCGTCCGTCTAACATCACAGCTTAAACAATTGTGACCCTAAGTTTGGATCTGAGTCGGCCTGAGTTTAAGTCCACTTGTCCTATGCTTAAACAATTGCTGGGAATAGGATATTAACAACTGCATCTTTATTAAATAAAATTTTAAATTTTAAACAAACATCATGTCAGGGAGTGCATCCTGTGCGTTGTCACAAAGTTCGATCTTGAGTGATACTGGTCCCGGGCCTACTCACCGAGTCCACTTCCTCAGGACCCACCGGAAACGAAGCCTTAGATTTAGACTGTAAGATCTCTCTAATGTTAAGTAGAATTTGGCAGGAAATTAAAAGTCCAATGTACTAGTTCCACTCCCCACCACAAGTATGCTACACTGCAAAACAGAATTAAAGGACCACTTCTTTGGAACCACGAAATTCGCACCCACTGCTACGCTGAAGTTTGGAATTTGGCTTAAAGGTGCCTACGACTTTCCTCTGTAGTGGTCGAAGACTTGGTGCCCTAAGATGTCACCCTCGGGCTCGACTATGCATCAAATAGTAGGGTGTCGACAGATGCGAAAAAGAGGCCACAGCTCAGAAGTTGATTTGACGTGTAAGATGGATTAATGGTGTGACACGGGCACCAAATTTCACCACAATTCTGCCTAATGACACCGTGGACGCGTCACAAGATCGGTAGGTCGTCACACGCGTTCTTACCCACATTTCACCCTTTCCTTTGACGCCTATACGATGGAGGTCAGAACCGCGACGCCCAGCGTTGAAATCACGCGGATGCCAGACACACCGCCACTCACAATTGGCACGAAAATGCCGCAGGGGGTGGCATAAACCGTATCAATGGAATCAACCCTCTCCCTGGGACGTTGATGCCTACACATATCGCTGTCTAAAACGACAGATCGTAGTGCGATGAGCAACGGGAATAAGTTATTCACGACTTTTGACACTGTTGGTATCCTCTCTCCAAAGTCAATGTGGGGCTGCATCCTCATCGAACGTGTCGCAACCGTTTGGTGTGCAGAGTCACTGCAGGAGGGTGTCGGGGAAGGGGTTGCCTGTCTGAAAGTCTCTAGGACTTCCATTTCTTGTCTTTCTTGAGTGAAATATAATCAGAAGTAGACGATCTCTACTGAAGCCGACGTATGCACACAAGGTGAGAGTTGCAGAACACATAATTCGAACGTACCGATGATTATTTATGCCATCCAGCAGTCCTTAGGTCCACATGTTGAAGTAAAACAAATAGAGAAGTACTGCATTGGTCTGGACGACACACAGTACTTTATTCTTCCCTTCTATAAATAGAAAGCTATATAGTATTCGGGCGATTCTAAGTGAGTCCTCACATAAATAATAAATCAAGAATCTCAAATCAAACATCTGGCAACCATATAATTTTCAAACTGTTATTTTATTTGGCTACCAGTTTCGGCGATTTACTGTGCCATCTTCAGGCCCCCTGACCGACGTGTAGGAAGATTCCAACCTTGGTTCCGGGCACAATGCAGTGATCACTTCAACCACCACCAATGACGTGAACAGCCTTATCGATGTGGCCCCACGGATTCTCGATTAGGTTCAAATCCGAGGAGTCTGGTTCCCAGAGGGGTACAGTAATCTCATCCTGGTGCTCTTCGAACCATGCACGTACATTACGAGCTGTGTGATACGTTGCATTGTCCTGCTGGTAGATGCCATCGTGTCGAGGGAAAAACAATTTGCATTTAGGAGTGGATATGATCCCTAAAGATAGATGTGTACTTGTATTGATCCATTATGTCTTCCAAAATGACGAGATTGCCCAGGGAGTACCAAGGAAACATTCCCCAGACCATAATGGTCCTCCCTCCAGTCTGGACCATATAAGATTATTGCCGGACCATACACGCCAGTAGCCATCTGTCCGATGGAGCATGAAACGTAATTCATTTGACAAGGCAATCTGTCGCTACTCAGTGGACGTCCAGTTGCGGCACTGGCGTTCAAATTTCATCCTTCGTCTTAGATGAACAGCAGTCAGCATAGGTGAATGAACCAGGCACCTTCTACGCAGGTCCATAGGCAGCAACGTTCGCTGAACGTCGTTGAGAAGACATTATTGGTAGCCCCTTGCTTCATCTGGGCAGTCGGTTGATCAACAGTTGAATTTGTATTCGGCTGTACGCATCTCGGCAACCATCATTCTTCTCTGTCTTCTATGGCCCGTGGTGCACCACAGTTGCCACGAAACCAGGTTTGGATAGCGCCATTCTGCCATCCACGGTATACTTTAACCACAGCGGCACACGAACTGTTTACAAACTTAGCCGTTTCACAAATACTTCCACCTTTGGCCCGAAAGCCAATGATCATGCCCTTTTAGAAGTGAGATAAATCTCTCCGTTTACGCATTACGATCACGACTGGACTGCACTGTTTACTGTGTCTCCCGACACGCTTTGTATACTCTGCACTACTAGTGCTTCCATCTGCCATCTGTGAACGGTTATTGCACTTTGACGTGGAATATAGGCGGTGGTCACATTATTGTAAATGGACCTTTTATTTAAAGTCTACGACAACTTTATTCACTCGCCTGTATTGTAACACAGTAAGTCACTTAGTAGGGTGATGGTATTTCTACCCTACAGGTAGTAACCTGCACGGACCTGTTTCATCTAAGTTTCTTATAGTTTACACTGCATAAGTCAGTCACCTACACGTGCACATTGTCTTGTAAGTTAGACCAGTAGTACGCCCACGTGTACCTTGTAATGTTGTAGAACAAATCTTCAGGTATTTTGATAAATAATACCCGAAACTGTCATGGCATGTGTATTGTCACGAAACGTAAGGACCAAGCTACATTTTCTGGTGCAGCTTCCCGCAGTTTCTTCCATTACCGGATATGTTCTTATCACATTTCTGCAGTGGTAGGAAAAGACTGTAATACATCTGAGTGTGTGACGAGGGCCTCCCGTCGGGTAGACCTTTCGCCAGGTGCCAGTCTTTCGATTTGACGCCACTTCGGCCACTTGCGAGTCGATGGGGATGAAATGATGATGATTAGGGCAACACAACACGCAGTCCTTGAGCGGAGAAAATCTCCGACCCAGCCGGGAATCGAACCCAGGCCCTTAGGATTGACATTACGTCGCGCTGACCACTCAGCTACCGGGGCGGACATACATCGGAGTGTCAAGAAAGTAGATTTCAAACGAGGTAAAGAGTGTATGCTTGAAATTCTATGAAAAGTAATTATACGCTACAGGGAACGTATTGTAATAAACTACACGTCGAAGAACGAATTGCCTTGAATGTAAGTTTAAAGCCGATCGCGGTGGCCGAGCGGTTCTAGGCGCTTCATTCCGGAACCGCGCGACTGCTACGGTCGCAGGTTCGAATCCTACCTCGGGCATGGATGTGTGTGATGTCCTTAGGTTAGTTAGGTTTAAGTAGTTCAAAGTTCTAGGGGACTGATGACCTCAGAAGTTATGTCCCATAGTTCTCAGAGACATTTGAACCATTTTGTAAGTTTAAGAGAGGGATGGTCGGATTCGAAATGGGTAAGACAAAGTTAAAGTCCTACTAACCTAAAGCTGACCACGTGCATCGAAGGAGATCCAAGATCTACTCTGTCATTCCAGACACTTGTTCCATCAGAATACAGATTTTAACGTCAGCCAACTCCAGTTCATATCGTATGATCGCACGTCTTCTAGATCCTTTCCTGCTGATTTTTCCCAGTATTCCTCTTGCTAGCACAATATCGTCCCCATGTAGGAGAAATGGTCTGCAGCCTTGATGAACTTGAAGAATTTACCAGACAGATAACTGTTAAATGTGCTACACGCATTTCAAAGTGTTCATCAGTTGGATTCGTGGTCCTACCAAGAAGTTGAAGGCTGTTACACACTTAAGCGCAGAACGACCATACATGACGAATCGCTGTCACATATAGCTGTAATTACATTACATGCATCGATCAGACTGGACTTAAAGTATGAACAAGTGATCGACTCAAGGTATTTGCGGCAGCAAGGGAGACTGCCCCTTGTGGGTTCATCCTCTCCTGAACCATGTAATCCTTCTATCGCGCTCGGTTGCGGCCCTTTTTTTCGGCTTGACATTACTTTTCCCGCGTTCTCTGAGAGGGATAATGTGCGTCACTCAATTCTTTGTATTTTCTTCCAAAATATATGTACTCTTTGGCTACAGGTCATTTTGTATTTCCCTGCCATTTTAACATGGGCTGTGACTGTAGCTCTGTCAAAAATACACTGTGCAACAGAATTAAAGGATCACTTTTTCGGAGTCGCATGATTCCCACCCGCTGCGACGCTTAAATTTTGAAATTTGGCTCAAGGGACCTGCAACCTTCCTTTGCAATGGTGCAAAACCGTGGTGCCCTGCGACGTCATCCTCAGACGTAAGGTGTCGACACATGCAAAAAAAAAGCAGCTCAGAAGTTCTATCTTAGTTATGACAGCGAGCTTGCAGTTCTATATCGACAGGTTACTTTGTAACTGTAACAGGTGGTCTAAAAATGGGAACTTGACCCGATACCAGTTATTTAAAAATAATAACATGCATCTGGATACTGAAATTGTATATTTTTGTACAAATAAGTATCGTGGACAATCCCTAATGACGAACATGTCCAGTTTTGACAAAAGAAGCAGTTGGTATATCCTTTTACAGCAGTTGTTTAAACATACCACAGGTAAACTTCAACTTAGGATAGGCAGCATGTGATTTCAGAAGAAAACTTGGTGGCCATCTGTAATTCAGTACTTAAAACAAGTGACTAGACAACCATGACTACAAGTCTCTGAACGTCTGAGTGAATAATAGCTTGTGGAAAACATGGTAAGCCGTCTCTGACGTCACTGAAAGTAAGTCAGCGGACTAGTTACTATCCGTAGGCTGGCAAATATCTTTGGGCTCGAAATGGCGTCCTTTGTGTAACAGACAGGCCCGGACCTGCAGGGGAAACAAACACCTTTTGTCCTAGAACTAGCACAGGGCGAGGGCGGCGACCCTGCCCTTTGTTCTAGAACCACAGGTTGGACGTGTAAGGGAAACAAACGTCCTTTGTCTCAGGAGGTAACCTAGGTAATCTGTTAACAACGCACACTGCACTCTTATTCCAAGTCAGCCAACTTGGATTCCGACGTAGAGCTACACCAGTATTCATTCTCAGTCATCTTGAATTCTTTATTTAACATAGTCCCCTACTTAAACCAGCATGGTAATGCATAATCTTGGATTTTTGAATTTATTGCCAATTTATACCTAGGATAACAGCCCTACTTGCACAGTGATTTCAGAGGAAAACCCAGTGGCCATCTTGAATTCTGTATTTAGCACAAGTGACCTATTTCCACCAGCATGACAAAGTGCCATATTGATTTTCTTTGCATTTCTCACCAATTTATACGTATGACATCAGCCCTACTTTGACATTCTCGTCTTAGGAATGGGGGAAAGCCCTGTTGCACAATGGGGCCATTTTATAATTTCCCACCAATTTTTGATTTTCACACAAAAATTTGAATTTCCCGAATTTTATACATATGGCAGTTGGCCTTTGTCAGAAATACAGCAAAATTTATTACTTTATCAATGGGGAGGGGAGGAAGGAGGGAAGGGTGGAGGAGGTGGGGTAACTGTCTTTCCAGTACACTTCCAGCCTAACTACTCATGATCATTCCACTTAGGCATCTTTCGACAGTTAATCCTAGGTATTTTGTGGTTGTTACTGTTTCAATTAATTTATCACCAGTAGCATAACCGAACATTAGGGGACTCCTTCAGTTATTTACACGTAACACGTTATATTCATTTATATTCAAGGACAACTGTCAGTGCCTGCTTCCAATCATTGATCCTCTAGAACTATTTTCACAATTTGCTACAGTCTTTGCGTTGCAACGTCGCTATAGCCAACAGCATCGTCTGTAGACAGCTTCATTAACACTTATACTCCCTTATGTATCTATTTATTGAAGCCACTATGGTGCTATTTCTACAGAGTATTTACTACTGGTATTATACGAGGGGCGTTCAGAAAGTAAGCTCCGATCGGTCGCGAAATGGAAACGACTATGAAAATCCGATAAAGCTTTGCACAGATGTGTTGGGTAGTGTCTCTAGTATAACCCCAGTTAGCATCACGTCGCTCTTCTCATTTCTGAGCTCGCAGTGAGTGCGTAAAGATGTCTAGAAAATAGTGTCTGCCGCCAAGTACGAGGGCCTGGTGAGAAATTTCGCCTGAAGCTATGCAGCTAACATTACATAACTGTCGTGCTGTTTCTTCTTCAAGACAATTCTCAGCCGCATTCTGCAGGGGCAATGAAGATGCTCCTGCATCGTTTTCAAATGGAAATGTGAGATTACCCACAATACAGTCCGCAATTGTCTCCCCCTGAGTTTCATCTCTGGTCACATGAACCGCTGTCTTTGAAGACAACATTTTGACACAGACAACGAGGTGTAGGCCAGCGTGGAGAATTGGCGGAAAGCACTGGCGGCTGCCTTCTATGATGAGGCTATTGAAAAGTTGGTACAACGCTATGACAAAAGTCTAAGTCAGAACGGCGACTACGTAGAGAAGTAGCTGAAAGGTGTAGCTAATTGTTACAAGTAAAACATTTCTGATGTTCACTGTGGTTTCAATTTGGCAATCAATCGGAGCTTACTTTCTGAACAGGCCTCGTATTAGTCCAGGAAAGAGTAGTCGAGCGAAGTAGGTTTTTTTTTTAATGTTCTTACGGGCATGGGATGATGATGATGATGATGTTTGGTTTGTAGGGCGCTCAACTGCACCGTCATCAGCGCTCCATGGGAAGTGTGTCAATTGTCACTGCAATGTCTACTTGCATATTAGTCTCAGTCCACACAGACCAAGTTCCACACGGTAATGGATATAATACTCTATTGTTATCTCCCGTTTATAGCATAACATGTTTTTCGCAAAACATTTAACTTCTTACAACGTATGCAATCATGGGGCACTGGCGTCTAATCAAAGGAGGCAATGGAGGCGGGGCTTGGTTCAAATGGTTCAAATGGCTCTGAGCACTATGGGACTCAACTGCTGAGGTCATTAGTCCCCTAGAACTTAGAACTAGTTAAACCTAACTAACCTAAGGACATCACAAACATCCATGCCCGAGGCAGGATTCGAACCTGCGACCGTAGCGGTCTTGCGGTTCCAGACTGCAGCGCCTTTAACCGCACGGCCACTTCGGCCGGCGGAGGCGGGGCCTCCTCAGTTTTCTGTAGTAGATTTGTTAGTAGAAGTAGTAGTGGCAGCAGCAGTAGTAGGCTAGTAACTATAATTACTTTTACAATAAATCGTTACGCATCTTTCTCAGCGAGCGCAAAAGACGTTAGCCTGTGTTATTTCTTGCGAGCTGCCACCACTAGTTTCATCGCAAGAACAAACCTAATGTAAACATTACACCATGTATTCTTCCGCGTTTGCTAGGATCTCATTGGTTTCCGTTTCACAAGGAGCGGAAACCAAGCTATCTGGAGTACAGTTATATACGATAATATGGATGCGTTTTATGCCGTGCGTTAGGCGCACATCAACGGAGTGATAATACTGGACAACAGCTTTACTGGCACATTTATCTTGGGCTGCACAGGCCAGTCAGCTGGTGCAACTTAGTAGTTAAGACGTAAAAAGAGACGAGCAGAGGAACTATATACTGTAGCTTCGAATGTCATTTAATGAAATATTATTCGGCAAAATTGCAACAATACCGTACGCTTCTTATGGGCCAGACGGGAAGCGTAACGTCCTCTTCTTCTTAGGTAACGTAGTAACGTAATTAAAAACAAGAGTAATGAAAATGCCTAACTTAAACTCAGTACAATTTTTCTACGCAAGCTATGTGTGGCTCAGCAGCGTAGTGTACGGATTTCATCGTATAGTTAAATACTGAAGCCACTGAAGTTATTACTAACAGTCAGTCGCCTGGTAATTCTAACTTTCCATACTCGAAACCGAGATATACATATAGGTACTGCAACTATCATCTGACACGTTGATAATGAGTCGATCAACAACAGAATCCAAGAAACTATCCGAGCACCACATTTTCTCCTTTTCTTTTATGACATACTATTCTGTATACTGTCAGTTTTCGGCTGTGACATGTCACAAAGCTTCGAGTACTAGTTCCAGTACGTCTGGTAACTTAAATGTAATGTTATTTCTAGCAGCAAGGCTCCTAACAAGGCTCTAGATTAGTTCTGTTTGGTTAATACTGCAGTGGTACGTTGGAAACTCTGAAGTGCAACATTTGTATGGTGTGTTTAATGCCGTGAAAATTATGGTTTTCCATGTTTCTACATCACTTATCACTCTGACTCGTACAAGACCACAGCTGTGATATAAAAGAATGGACATAGTCCAAATAATGGCAATCTAATTTTTCATTTCTGTCCTAAAAATTTAATTTGTTTGTTTTTTCAATGTAAACAATTTTGGATAATCAGGAATTTGTATTTGCAATGAAAACTGGAATTTTGCGTGTGATATGTATTTAGAAACAAGACTTCGTGCATTTTTCTTAAACAAATGATGAATAGAATTTTATATGTAAGATAAAAGAATTTTATATGTAAAAGACGTAAGTATTCCAAACTGAACGGAAAAAAGAAGACAAAAGGCGAGAGATGAACCAGCGATGTATAGACTTCTACAAGTTACTTTTCTACACAATGCCACCGATTCAATTAGGTCTCCTGTTTACAAATACGCCTCAAATTTAGTAAATAAAGTCCTTGGAAACTTCAAAGCCGATTTTTTTCTATAAGCTTGAGAAAATTTTGAGATCCATCTGTTCCTCGCCACTTTTTAACGCTGTTCCACGCGAGTGTTTCACTACAGAGCAGTAAGCAGCGACAGCCACTTTTACACTAAGTATCAACAGCTTGAAAATCATAACACAACAGTGCTGCTGTACACAGTTTCTGAAATAAAAACTGCATTACTGAAGTACGACTAAGGAAAGCATAGATGACTGTTAATACATTAGAATATCTCAAAACTTCATTAACCATGACATAGTAACAAGATATCTAATACGTAGATAGGACCCACTTCCAGTGCACGTGTGCTGCGGCTACTGATCAACCATCGTGTTTGTGTTTCTTTGTATAAGGTTACACTAACCTAAGGCAGACATAGGCGCGAAGCAAATGGCGAGGAGGCCAGACACAGGTCAGGCCGCCTGTAAACGCTCGATCGCTACAGTAACCATCACGTCACTACTAGGAACAGAAGACCCCCACGAGAAAGAAAGGCAGCGGCCCGTTTTCGTGACGTCAGCAACTCGGGCCTATCTCGTGGCTCACGAGATCGGCCATGTCGGGGTTTGTTATTGTGGTTGTGATTCATGGTAGCCGGTAACTGTTTTTATGTGCTAGTTTTCAGTGAACTGCACTCTATAGTGTGAATTACTTCTACTAAATTTCTCACTTTTTGCATAAAACGATGTCATCCAACGATCATACAAGATTTTATATGCAAAATACGTGCTAATGTAAAGATGATAAGCACGCATATCAACCTCACAGATTTCACGTAGCCATCTATTTTATTTCATTGTGAGTTTTAACCTTATTACAGTGTGGAATACAAGTCACTGATATAGTGTGTCTGAGATTGTATAGCATTTCAAGAAGATTTCCGGACGAAAGTGTCTCTTATTATATATATGTAAGGTAAGTAAACGTTTAAATTCTCTGCATTTGAAGTTATGAGGTTACAGTCGCGAGGTTGCAGTAAAATAAGCCATGAACAAACATCTTGGTAGTTACTTGCAAGAGATATTGACATGCGTTTCGTTTTATTTATAGGTTTGGAGAAATTTCGAAATGCCATCAAAGTGCAGTGTCTTTGGGTGCAGATCCAATAACAAAACGGAAACAGAAATAACAATAATACTTTCATTGCCATCGGATGAAAATCGTCGTGATGTTCGCTTTAAATACATTCCAACTGACTTTTCCAAAGTGAAACAACCAGGTGTTTGCATAAAACATTTCGATGAGTTGTATGTAATTAGAGAGGAAAAAATAATGGACAAGAGAGAATTAAAAGTTTTTCCAAGAGTAATTCCTAAACTAACAGATGATGCTGTGCCCACAATATTTCCAAACACGCCATCGGTCTGTTCGAAATCTGTGCCTAAAGTGAAATGTCTTGCAGCTATAGAAGAAGACAACATGCAAAAAGCTATTTGGGAAAGTATTGAAACCCATAAGTGCTGTCTTCAGAAGGATTCATTGGAAAGTCTGAGTGACATAGCTTCACTTTTGAAAAACAGAAATATAAACTGTAGTCTGTGATGAACGAAGATAATTAAATACACGTTTGTCTCTTGGGACTTGACAGTGAAGTTCCTTGTGTCCTTCATCACAATAAATTCTGATTTGAGTTACAGTATAAATATAGGTTGGACCTGAAGAAGGCAACGAGTTACGTGGCCGAAATATTGTGCCAGAGCGACACAAACATCCCGCAGTAGACCCGATTATTCCACATGTCAAGAACTCGCCGGGAAAGCCTGAAGAGTCACAGTATAAATATAAATGCTCGCACCGATAGCTTGTTGTCAGGACCTTTTCAAATAATCCAAAGATACTTAACTCTGTAAATACTTTGGAAACTGTTATGTTACAAATGGAGAACAAGGAAATAGTTCCAAATATAAAAAATAATTTATAATGTGCCATCCAGTGTCTGCAAAGTACATTCAATTATGAAGAAATTGAATATTTAAAATTTGAGTAGAACAACTCAACCTGTCACAAACACCAAGACACAACAGGCATTATGGCAACAAAACCATGATGATTGCTGTATATATGTTCATTCCGTTTCTGCTTATAATGCTCTCCAGAAATGTAATGTTATTTTTCTTCCACATCCACGTACCCTTCAGAAACTTATTTGCAATTATCAGCTACTCAAGACATCATTAGAAAGTTGTCAGTACCTGAAAAACAGAGTTAGTTATTTAAAGCCACGCGAATTGTTAGTTTCTCTGTTAATGGATGAGATTTATATTCAGCCACATATTTCCTATAAGTGTGGTGAAATATATGGAAGCAGTGTTTTTGATGCTGAGACATGTGCCAAGACAACTGAAGTTTTTATGGTTTCCTCTCTTTTGTCAATATATGTTCATGTTGTAGTTATTGTACCAGTTGCCAATATGACAATGGAACAGTTGAAGTCTTTAACAGAAAAAGTATTGGCCATGGTAGAAAGTAAAGGATTCAAAGTTGTCAGCCTTGTAGAATGGCTTGTAAGAATGTGGATAGAAAAGCTTATGAACTCTTCAGTCAGAATGCACTCTTGCTACCTAGCATTGTAGATCCTCTGCATGCTTCCAGGAAGCTGTTTTTATGTTTGACACTGTGCACATGCTGAAACTCATCAGAAATGACTGGGAAACAAAAATAAATGTGAACAAGACACTACATTTTCCTGATATGACTAATCATTCTGTCATGTTGTCAGCGCAGTACAAGCATATGGAATTTCTGTATGAGAAAGAAAAAACTCATTGGTCAGATATGACCATACACTGTCAACCAGCTTGCAACTTTCCTTCATCTATACGAAAGCAAAATGTTACAACAGGTCTGAGACTATTCAGTGACAATAATCTAGTAGCACTCAAAAATGCAATGAAAGACCTCCTTAACATTTCTAAAGAGATAAATCAGACTGTTATTTTCATTTAAATTACTGTAAACAGGTGGAACATTTGTAACGTTAAAAGTGTATTTGAAGCCCAAAGGTTCATTGATCCATACAGTCGGACTATAAGAATAATCTCTGTTAATCAGTTGAAGTTTTAAAATGCTATGCTTCAATGGCTTAAAATTTGGAGGCAGTCTGTCCCATCAAATGTTCCTTTAAGTGCTCAAACATTTCAATCTTTAATTTTGACTATAGTATCCTTCCTGGAAGTAATTCGCTAGTTATTTGACAATATCGGATGGATTATATTCTGCTAGCCAAATTTCAGTCTGACAATTTAGAGAGTCGGTTTGGATCCTACCGGCAACTGAGTGGTGCCAATTATTACATTAGCTATATTCAGGTTTTAGAAAATGAGACGAAACTTAGATTTAAGAATGATGAAATGTATGCTGCCAACATTGGAAATGTACATCTGAAAACCTTAATTCCTGCTCATCAGTGTAAAGATGAAAATGTTGATTTACATACGTTTTCCGAACTCATGAATTTAAACTTTACACCAGATGACATACCATCTGATAGTTTGCCTATTTTAACTTACATTGGAGGTTATGCTGTTATGAAAGCTTTCCAGAAGTGTAAGTGTGATACATGCACTGCATGGTTGCAGTTAGATGAAGAAATCGAAGTGGACTCTTCTTATGATTCTGTGAAAGAGTTCAACAGAGGTCGACTAACCTTGGCGTCTGAGGAGGTAGTCTGTACTGTAGCACTGGTTTGGCACAAGGTATCTTTGCTACTGGAAAAGTACTTGCAGCTGTCCATGGCATATGGAAGGCAGCTGTCAGTTGCTCACAATCTAAGTTTCAGAAGACTAATTAACTCTGTAGCCATTGATGATAAGTGTAAATGTTTGCTGCATAACACTAATATGTAAATTAGAATATATATCTGTATGTACATCAAAAATTCTCCTGAATAATTTTGTGAAAATGTGCAATGACGAAGACGCAGACATTCAAGACAAATCAAGAAAAGTGAAGAAATTTAAGTGTGCTTCCACATAGGCAGGTATGAAATTGTTTACTGCATGCATGTACCTAATTTCCATACTGTGTTTTGAGAAGAAATTGATACTGTATGTATATCAAACCCACAACATGACTACTTTCAGTTATATATTTTTAGAGTGCTTCTTTTTCTACTATGTTTCCTCCCCCTCCCCCCTCCCCCCCTCCCCCCCTCCCCCCTCCCCCCTCCCCCCTCCCCCTCCCCCCATACACACACACAGACACACACCTCCCTCCTCCCTGTCGTTTCTCATACAAAGAATGTTCAATATTCTATACTGTCCATTGTTGAAGAATACATTCAGTGCGAGTTGAGCATAATGCAATATTGTCTAATTAGTTCAGTGTTGTGCAGTTAAAAATAATTCTGTTTCCTAAGAGGCATCACCTACGTTGCCCACTGGTTTACATTATTTGGCACATGCAGCCTGGTTTGGCTATTTGTTCATTGTTTACTCAAGGATTTGTTAGATGCAGAACAGTAATAGTAACTAAAGTGACAGTTTTCTCATCCATAAAACACTGCCTACATTCCTATGGATCATGTATCAGCAGGTGGCTCTTAATCAAGGTGAGCGTGTATGGATGGTATGATCCTGAAGTGAAATTATGTTTGGTAACTTCATTATATTGTGTTTTGCAGAACAGTAGCTAATGGTCTACCATGTTATGCGAAAAGAGCTACAATACTGTCAGAGGTTCACCCAGTCAGTACAGGATAGGTGTAAACCACAAAAGATATTTTATACCCAGGTCTGAAATTCGAAGAAGTACAAAATTATGCAGATGTCTGGTTGCTTATATCTGTTCCTTTGTGATAAGAAAGATGAAGATTTACAACAGAAATTATCTATCATTCTTGTTAATCAGGTGTAAATAACAACTGTGACCTCATACTCAGGAAATTTATGACTATCAGTGTACTGATCATTCATTCCATTTGGCACTTATTGTTGATCACAAATCTGGTTAAGTTCATTTAGTGCTTGTTTCTGCAGTAAAGTGTTGTTGTTGTTGTTGTGGTCTTCAGTCCTGAGACTGGTTTGATGCAGCTCTCCATGCTACTCTATCCTGTGCAAGCTTCTTCATCTCCCAGTACCTACTGCAACCTACATCCTTCTGAATCTGCTTAGTGTATTCATCTCTTGGTCTCCCCCTACGATTTTTACCCTCCACGCTGCCCTCCAATACTAAATTGGTGATCCCTTGATGCCTCAGAACATGTCCTACCAACCGATCCCTTCTTCTGGTCAAGTTGTGCCACAAACTCCTCTTCTCCCCAATCCTATTCAGTACCTCCTCATCAGTTATGTGATCTACCCATCTAATCTTCAGCATTCTTCTGTAGCACCACATTTCGAAAGCTTCTATTCTCTTCTTGTCCAAACTATTTACCGTCCATGTTTCACTTCCATACATGGCTACACTCCATACGAATACTTTCAGAAATGACTTCCTGACACTTAAATCTATACTCGATGTTAACAAATTTTTCTTCTTCAGAAACGATTTCCTTGCCATTGCCAGTCTACATTTTATATCCTCTCTACTTCGACCATCATCAGTTATTTTGCTCCCCAAATAGTAAAACTCCTTTACTACTTTAAGTGTCTCATTTCCTAATCTAATACCCTCAACATCACCCGATTTAATTTGACTACATTCCATTATCCTCGTTTTGCTTTTGTTGATGTTCATCTTATATCCTCCCTTCAAGACACCATCCATTCCGTTCAACTGCTCTTCCAAGTCCTTTGCTGTCTCTGACAGAATTACAATGTCATCGGCGAACCTCAAAGTTTTTATTTCTTCTCCATGGATTTTAATACCTACTCCGAATTTTCTTTTGTTTCCTTTACTGCTTGCTCAATATACAGATCGAATAACATCGGGGAGAGGCGACAACTCCGTCTTACTCCCTTCCCAACCACTGCTTCCCTTTCATGTCCCTCGACTCTTATAACTGCCATCTGATTTCTGTACAAATTGTAAATAGCCTTTCGCTCCCTGCATTTTACCCCTGCCACCTTTAGAACTTGAAAGAGAGTATTCCAGTCAACATTGTCAAAAGCTTTCTCTAAGTCTACAAATGCTAGAAACGTAGGTTTGCCTTTCCTTAATCTTTCTTCTAAGATAAGTCGTAAGGTCAGTATTGCCTCACGTGTTCCAGTATTTCTACGGAATCCAAACTGATCTTCCCCGAGGTCGGCTTCTACTAGTTTTTCCATTCGTTTGTAAAGAATTCGTGTTAGTATTTTGCAGCTGTGGCTTATTAAACTGATTGTTCGGTAATTCTCACGTCTGTCAACACCTGCTTTCTTTGGGATTGGAATTATTACATTTGTCCTCTAGCCATCCCTGCTTAGCCATTTTGCACTTCCTGTCGATCTCATTTTTGAGACGTTTGTATTCCTTTTTGCCTGCTTCATTTACTGCATTTTTATATTTTCTCCTTTCATCAATTAAATTCAATATTTCTTCTGTTACCCAAGGATTTCCACTAGCCCTCGTCTTTTTACCTACTTGATCCTCTGCTGCCTTCACTACTTCATCCCTCAAAGCTACCCATTCTTCTTCTACTGTATTTCTTTCCCGCATTCCTGTCAATTGTTCCCTTATGCTCTCCCTGAAACTCTGTACAACCTCTGGTTCTTTCAGTTTATCCAGGTCCCATCTCCTTAAATTCCCACCTTTTTGCAGTTTCTTCAGTTTTAATCTACAGGTCATAACCAATAGATTGTGGTCAGAGTCCACATCTGCCCCTGGAAATGTCAGTAAAGTGTTAACCATCAGAAATTCTCTCTGCGTTTCTGGTTAGCTTGCTTTGTTTTGACAGTCAACTAAGAGCTCTCTCTGTTAATGTGTGTGTGTGTGTGTGTGTGTGTGTGTGTGTGTGTGTGTGTTTTGAGAGAGAGAGAGAAAGGGGAAGTTGCTTTCCTGTTTTGACTGTGGCAGGTTTTACAGTAATTCTCATGAACTTAAAATAATAACTGGTAAAAGTGAAACTCGCATAAATGTCACGTAATAAATATCTTAAATGAGAGTGAGAAAAAAGTAACATAAAGAAATCGTCTTACATTGAGCATCTTGTATGAAATAAAAGACTGTGTAGCGGGGAAGTTCCTCTCCCAACAAAAGACCAAGTAAAATGTGTGTTTATCTGACCTTTTTTCCGAAATTTAGTCTGTAGTTCCCTATAATCATAAGCTATTTTAAAGTACTATTCATTTGAAAACTATCTTGGTACAAATTTGTGCATCCTAGTGGATGATGACATAGAGAAAGCTTTTGACAATGTTGATTGGAATACTCTCTTTCAAATTCTGAAGGAGTCAGGGGTAAAATACAGGGAGCAGAAGGCTATTTACAATTTGTACAGAAACCAGATGGCAGTTATAAGAGTCGAGGGGTATGAAAGGGAAGCAGTGGTTGGGAAGGGAGTGAGACAGGGTTGTTGCCTATCCCCGATGTTATTCAATCTGTATATTGAGTAAGCAATAAAGGAAACAAAAGAAACGTTCGGAGTAGGTACTAAAATCCATGTAGAAGAAATAAAAACTTTGAGGTTCGCCGATGACACTGTAATTCTGTCAGAGACAGCAAAGGACTTGGAAGAGCAGTTGAACGGAATGGACAGTGTCTTGAAAGGAGGGTATAAGATGAACATCAACAAAAGCAAAACGAGGACAATGGAAGGTAGTCGAATTAAGTCGGGTGATGCTGAGGGAATTAGATTAGGAAATGAGACACTTAAAGTAGTAAAGGAGTTTTACTATTTGGGGAGCAAAATAACTGATGATGGTCGAAGTAGAGAGAATATAAAATGTAGACTGGCAATGGCAAGGAAATCGTTTCTGAAGAAGAAAAATTTGTTAACATCGAGTATTGATTTATGTGTCACGAAGTCGTTTCTGAAAGTATTTGTATGCAGTGTAGCCATGTACAGAAGTGAAACGTGGACGATAAATAGTTTAGACAAGAAGAGAATAGAAGCTTTCGAAATGTGGTGCCACAGAAGAATGCTGAAGATTAGATGAGTAGACCACATAACTAATGAGGAGGTATTGAATAGAATTGGGGAGAAGAGGAGCTTGTGACACAACTTGACTAGAAGAAGAGATCGGCTGGTAGGATATCGAGGGATCACCAATTTAGTATTGGAGGGCAGTGTGGAGGGTAAAAATCGTAGAGGGAGACCAAGAGATGAATACACTAAGCAGATTCAGAAGGATGTAGGCTGCAGTAGGTACTGGGAGATGAAGAAGCTTGCACAGGATAGAGTAGCATGGAGAGCTGCATCAAACCAGTCTCAGGACTGAAGACCACAACAACAACAGCAGTATATGATACAGTTCGTAAACCTTTATTAATAGATGATAATGAAATGCTGAATCAGCCAGAAGTGCAGTCTGACTTGTAGAAGGTTCGTAGGTATGGCGCACTGGCGCAGTTCTGTAGCTCGGCCTTTCTTGGTCACGTGACGCTCAGCGGATGACGTACGCGCCGCGACCTGTCTTGTCGGCCTCTTTCGCAGAGGTGCTGCCATGTGTGTCCGTGTTAACAGAGGCCAGTAGCTGTAGTGCCGACGCTCTAGGTTTCTCTTACGTTAGTTGTCCCGCGTGCTGTGAGTATGGATGAAGCCCAGCCGTGTGCCAGTACTGATGTAACTCTTTTTCGATTGAGGGCATCGTCACTTCCTTATAGGAGCTTTAGTTTTCAATGAGATGTGAAATTGAACGACATTAAAATTCGAAGAGAGGACGTCCAACCAGCGCTACAGATTCGTCAAAAATATAAGTTCAAATCATGTGCATCCAAAGTTTCTAATTTGAGCGGCGCAAGTGGTTATCTGTTAGCCTTACAAAAGATGAATTATTCTGCTGGCCGCGTTTGCTCTTAAGTACAAAAAAACGTATGGGCCGGTGAGGGTCTCGACAATCTGAAGAATCTGTTTAGAGGTTCAGCGCGGTATGCTTCCTCTATAGATCATCTAAGTATCTTTATTTCGTATAAAGAACTACGTAAGCAAGTGTTTAGTATTTCAGAGCTACTTAGTGAACATCACAAACTGATGAAAATGAGACACAACAGTGAAGTGAAAGCTAACAGAGACATTATGAAAACTCACTCATGTCGAAATTCTTATCAATAAGCGGGAGCTAACTTTCAGATGTTATGATGAGACAGAAGATTCTCTGAATCCCGGAAATTTCGGATCTGTTTTTAAACTTGTGCTAAACAGAAACGAAGATTTGAAAGCACACTGGAAGGAAACGAGCTTTTTCCTCGGGATTTTCAAAACTACACAGTTATAATAGACTGCTTATGTGTGTGTGTGTGTGTGTGTGTGTGTGTGTGTGTGTGTTCAACTTTGGATAAAACTTAATAACTATAACTACATTTTACGCCTGCATTGTGGACGGAGCAACAGATGTTTCAGACAAGTCATAGTGATCTGCTGTTGTGAGACTGGTGGACTTCAACGACGACATTCAAGAATTTCATGGTATTTCATGGTGTTAGCCAAGCTAGAACTGCTCCTCATTCAATAAAGGCTTTCACGACTGGATGTTTCAGCTGCCGAGAATTCTTGTGGGTTGTATGGCCGTGGTCCATGGAACTATCCCTGACGTTTCGTCCAAAGCTACATTGTACATCTTCAGTGGTGCTCCTGGTTGTGTTGAGTCTTGCCGACTGAAGAGTTGGACGTCGAACAACGGCCTACATACCGTGGAAAGTGGGCGTGGTCTGGATTTCACGTGATAGCAGAGATAAACCTTGTCAAGGATAAAATGTAACTATCGATCATAGTACGTCAAAGATATGGACAGTGGCGCTACAGAATCGACGAGAAGTTTTTATCTTTGACGTACTATGATCGACAGCTATATATTATCCTTGACTAGTTTTATCTCTGCTGTCACGTGAAATCCGGACCACGCCCACTTCCCACGGTATTTAGCCTGTTCTTCGACGTCAGGCTCGTCAGTCGGCAAGACTCAGCACAACCAGGAGCACCTCTGAAGTTGTCCAGCGTAGCTTTCGACGAAACGTCAGGGATAGGAGAGTTCCATGGACCACGGCTACACAACCCGGAAGAATTCTCGGCAGCTAGAACTGCTGCTCCTTTATTCGTTGTGCTAAGTGTCATGTTTTGAAATTATGATATGAAAAATAAACTAGTGGCCCAAACATATGATGGTGCTTCCATTCTGATAGAAGAATTAAATGCCCTGCAAGTTAAGTTCCGTTAAATTGCCCCCGAAGCTCTTTTTACTCGCCGTTTTGCACGTCTTTTAAATTTAGCCTTAGAGCAGAGCTGTTCTTGTACGACACCATTAAGGAATTTCTTCTCCAAGTTTCAGGGTATTCTTGTTTTCTTCCACCGGTCTTCCGAACTCACAGTTGTTCTCGACAGTATGTTGGTAAACGCATTCCTTGGAAAATTAAGAAATGAAGATAAACTACCCGACTTTTTAAATACCACGAAACGCTCGACTAATTCGCAAGCTGAAGCTTCCATGAATAGATCTGAAATTAGTGATGAATACACAGGCAGCCCATTGGTGTCAAAATACAAACAGATGTACTTCGAGGTATTGGATAATATTGTAACACAATTGCAAACAAGATTTCCACATTGTGATAAACTGCTCTTCCTTAAAATAGGTGATGCTACTCAGTTCGCCAAATATTCACAGCGATTCCCTGTAGACCTTGTGAATTCATTATTACAAATTTATGGCGTGTCCTTCAGTCCCTCACACTTACGTGTAGAGCTACAGACTATATTTTCTCCCCAGCATAATGAAACATTTCATTGTGTCAGTCTGAGAGATGTCAAAAGAATGATTGAAAATGAAAGGGATCAAATTTTCCAGAAGCTTTCAGACTTTTTTGTCTAGTTACTACCATTTTTGCAACAAATAATTCAGCTGAAAGGAGGTTTTCTTCTCTTAACATCGTAAAGACGTATTTGAGGAACAGTGTAGCCTAGGATCGCTTATCAGCCCTTTTCTTGTCCCTTAATTGAAAAACCAGTACTGCGAATACTTGAAAGCCGAGACACATGGTACGATGATTTCATCGAAAGATTCGGGAAGAAGAAGGATCGTGGCGTTGACGTCGTTTTACAAGTAACAAAGCTCAAACTCCCAATCCACCAGTTCATTTGAAAATAAAAGTGAGTTTCACTATTATTTAGTATAATCATTGTTATTATTATTGTTATTATCATAATTAGCAGTGATAGTAGTAGTAGTGATGGTGGTCGTTAGGAACACTTAGTATGTGTACATTAAAAGGGAAGGGAAGGGAATTTTCCAATATATTTCCTGGCCTCCACAGAATTTAGGCCCATGATCCGCCACTGGCATGGAGAAAACAGTAAACCAATACCACCACACTTACTCACAAGTGAGAGATTTTGATATAAGCAATCCCAGCTCTGAAGAATTATAAGGTTACTCAAAGTAAACAAGCAATCTCTGACAGTATTCCCATTGTACTTTATGTTGAATACGCTTCCTAATTATCATCTTTCCGAAATTCTGTTGATCTAGAATCTCCTTTACAGAGAATACCTCTCTCTGAAAGCTATGGTCGCAAGAAGAACGTGACAATTCGTTCCAGTCGAACACGACCCATAGTCAAGCCTTATTGCCATAAATTCTGAGCCGGACTCTCGACGACACCGAACATGATTCCCGCAACCAGTCAAACTCCTGTCAACAACGTTGCAGACTCCCATGGACACCGAGCTAACACTACCGGCGACAGCGAGCCAGAATCTCATCAACAACAAACTTGACTCCCATCAACAATAAGTCAGACTCCCGTCAAAACTGATTTTTGTCAACATTAAATCTATTATCGTAAACACTAATTCGATGGTTGTGAACACTAATTGGACCATCGTCACTTCTAAATCCAGCACCAACACCAAATCGACCACCAGCATTACTCGAGTACCAACAGCACATTAACAATATAATCTATTGAACGTCAACACTAAACCGAGCACCAACATCGAATCGAGCGTCAACTTTAAATCGAGCGCTAACGCAGAAAAAGCACCAACATCAAATCGCGAAGCAGAGAAAATTCTCCTCCTACGTAAAATCCCTAAGCGGGTCGGGTGCTTCAGTCACTCGTTGACGAGTCTATTGTGGAAGGAGAAGACAGGGAAAGCAAAGACGAAGTTTTAAATTTCGCCTGTAAGAATTCGTTCGCGCAGGAGAGTTATAAAAAGAAAAAAAAAGAAAAAAACCGTCGTTTGACCATGGCTCAGACTCCCGTATGGAGGACATATACTTAACTAGCATTTATTACGAATCTCTCCCTCAGTGCAAAGTTCCAAGTGACTGGAGAGAAGTGAAGGTGTCTCCTGAACAAAAAAAGCATAAAAGAACGGATCCACAAAACTGCAGACCAATATCCCTAACACTGGTTTGTAGAATTCTTGAGCACATTATCAGTTCGAATATGAGTTTCCTTGAGACGGAGAAGCTTATGTCCACGAATCAACGAGGTTTTAGAAAGCATTAATCTTGTGAAACTCAGCGTGCCCCTTTCTCATATGATATCCTATGAACTATGGATGAAGGGCAACAAGCAGATTCCATACGCCTAGATTACCGAAAAGCATTTGACGCTGTACCCCACTGCACACTGTTTAACGGAATTACGAGCGTATGGTATGTGAGTGGTTCAAAGACTTCTTAAGTAACAGAATCCAACACGTTGTCCTCGACGGCAAGTGATCATCAGAGACGAGAGCATCGTCAAGAGCGTCCCAGAAAAGTGTGACATGACCGCTATTATATTTTATATACATAAGTGATGTGGTGGTCAGGGTTAGTAGCAATCTGCGGTTCAAACAACACAAATGCATTTGTGCCTTGAGAATGGCAGGGTGTGCTCCTGTCGAAATATCGGCGGTGGTCGACGACGTCACCCGGCAGCAAACCCGTAAGTTGTTTGAACATTCAATTCGCCGGGAAAAGTTAAGGTCTCACAATCTGCGGTTGTTTGCTGATGATGCTGCGATGTACGGGAAGGTGTCGTCGTTGGGTGACTGAAGGGGGACACAAGATAATCTAGGCAAAATTTATAGTCGGTCTGATAAATGGCAGCTATCCGTAAGTGTACAAAAATGTAAGTTAATACAGATGAGTAGGAAAAACAACCCAGTAATATTGGAATACAGCGTTAGTAGTGCGCTGCCTGGTATTGTAACATCGATAAAATATCTAGACGTATCTTTGCAAAGCGGTATGAAATGGAACGAGCATTTAAGGATTGTAGTAGGGATGGCGAATCCTCGACTTCGGTTTATTGGGAGAATTTTAGGAAAGCGTGGGTCATATACAGTCTCAAGTACTGTTCGAGCGTTAGGATCCACACCAGCTCGGATTGAAGGAAAACTTCGAAGAAATTCAGAAACGAGCTGCTTGATTTATTACCGGTAAGTTCGAACACCACGCAAGTATTACGGTGATGTTTCAGCAACTGAAATGGGAATCCCTGAAGGGAAGGTGACGTTCTTTCCGACGAACACTATTGTGAAAATTTAGAGAACCGGCATTTGAAGCTAACAACAGAACGATTCTATTGCCGAACATACATTCCGCGTAAGTACCACGAAGATAAGAGAAATTATGGCTCGTATGGAAGCATATGGACGTTTTTCCCACGCTCTGTTTGCATGTGGAAAAGGAAAGGAAATGACTGGTAGTGACACATGGTACCATCCGCCACGCATCGTACAGTGTGGCTTGCGGAGTATGTGTGTAGATGTAGATTTAAAGCACCAACATCAAATTAAGTACCAAGACCAACTCTAGTAGAAAATATAAACTGCCCATAAACATCAACCCGAGTACAAATATCAAACCGAGTACAAACGTCAAACCGTGTACAAAAGTGAAATAGAGTACAAACATCAATCTGAGTGAAAACATCAAAGCGAGTACAAACACCAAATCTAGTAAAAAAATAAAATCTAGTACAAACAGTAAATCGAATACCAACACCAAATCGAATACCAACTTCAAATCGAATGCTAACTTCTAATTTAGTACCTCCTTAAATCGGTTACAAGCTTCAAATCGAATACAAGCTTCGAACCTAATAGTAGCTCAAATAGAATAATCTAGTACCATCTAAATATCAAATATCAACTAAAAATAACATTTAAAATTCAATACGTTAATAACAATTACTATAAGAGGTTTCTAAAAATTATAGGTCAATTGTAATGAAGTCAATGAACCTGTAAAAGTATCACATTTATAATAGGCAAATATCCACAACAAAGACGAATAGGACTGGTCATTAGATCCATATGTTTGAGATCATGTACAGCTGTTACGCTCAATTAAATGTCAGACAAGTTAGAAAAAGTAGCATCACGAACCAGGAAACCAATGACACTACATGTATTTCGGCAAGAAAACTTGCAGTTTCCCAATCTACATATGGCTAAAGGAATGTAACACTATTAAATCCATAAGAGGACAGTCTTATGTCTGTATACAGTCCTTTATTTTAAAAACAGTGTAGTATTTCAATTTTATAAGGCTCAGAAATACTATAACCATCATTATCTTCATACAGTTAAATCGCGATTGTTTACAAAGTCTAGTTTCAACGTAGATATGTCTGAGATATTTCAATTTGCCAATGTTATGAAACCTCATCGGGCGAACTCATCCACATATTATTTCAGCGTCATCTTCTCTACTCGAGTAGGAGACTATTTAAAATGCATTTAAAATTATAGGTCACTCCCTATCACTTTGTATGCTTTTACAATATTCTTAGAGTGAATAACCCACAATGTCAGTGTACTGGAAAACGATGTAGTGGCTTACACAGTAGACTTTTACTTTATTTTTCTTTAATACCCTATTTTACGTCTAATAATAAGAGTTATGTTGTTAGAAATATGTATTTGTTTTATCCCTGATATGTTTTGTATTATCAACGTGTGCATTGTCTTTGGAGTAACAATTTTCTGTTCTTCTTTTAATTATCTGTGTATTGTCATCTAACTTACATATGGAAAAGACTATACGTGAACTATAATGTCCATACTGACTGTATAATATTTTTGTAGAGATATTATGTGTATAGTAACCCAAAGCGCTGCTATATTCTGGTGGTATGAGCTTACTCCGGCTCCATGGCCATTATCAATCTATTCCCATCTATTCCCATAACACATCGTTAATACTATCGCTGTCTAATGCGTTGTATATGGGCAAATTAAGCTTGTAGCACGAAAAAATATCACCTTATTAAAATGCCTTTGAATGTAGCAGCGTTTTGGGTTACTAAATATATAATGTTGTTACAAGACATCAATAATGCTACAAGTCCAGAAAAATTCAAAATGACTGTGTAGTTATTTGCTTGTGAGGAACAAAACATAGTAAATATATACAAACACAAATTCTCACACTGGGCAACGGGGCGGCGCACCTGCTGTAGTTCTATCGAGTGCCATCTTGTCACCGAAGCGACGCATCGCAACTGCCGTTTGCAAATTTTATTTCCGTTTCCGATTCCGATGCAATTTCCGTCGAGAATGTTTCCACGAATCTCGCGCTGTGATCTCCACCTCACCACCCAGACTGGCTCTGACTGTAATTATGTTCTGCATCTAATACGAATACGTTCAATCCCGATTCAAAAGATTACTTTCAATTCCACTGCGGCCACGTTTCCATGTAAAGTATCTTACAAAAAGCATTCCTTTCCTTCTTTTGTTCCATCGCTACATGCACTTGACGCATTTTAGGAGAAAACTATGTAGGGATTATATCTCCTTGCAGTATCTGCAGCACATAAACTATTTAACAGTTAACTGTCTATCAATAACTTTCTCGTACGAATGAGTTGGTCGAAATAAACCTTTTCTGTTAGTGTCGCACATCAACAGACCTGTAAACGGAAAGCTCAGTTTTAAATGCACTAAACTACCAAGCGTTAATCCTGCTATTATAGGCAGAAATGTTGAAACAAGTACCTCATGCGTCTATCTGGAAGTAGGACAGTCTCATAAAACCAGATATAAACAATTTATTCTCCAACGACTTTTCTCGACTTGGACAAATATTTAATACCAAACTGGTCTACGTGAGTAATATGTCCTATTTTGCTTTAATGGGATATTAAAAAACCCAGTGCATTGAAAATTAAATTACATTAAACCCGATTAATTCATATCATGCTCACATTATACCGTCACGTTCTACTGGGCACTCCGTTCTATCGAGCACGAAAACTATCAGTTGCGACAACTAAAAGAGGTATTACATGAGAAAAATAGTTATTATATCCATCAGTAAGTAGGACACCACCGTTTTAAAGGTATTCACAAAAGATCCTTGGCATTGTGACATACCATTTTTATACCAGTCGACGATCCTCCCTGTTTTGCCCTGTAACACACGTTACTTCCTAATTACATTCCAATTTCAAGCATATTGGAAATGCACGCTGTCAAAAGAGTCCCACTGAAGTTTAATTTAGAAATATTTCTTTCGTTTTCGTTATAATTAGGTCATAATGTAATAAAATACAATGTATATATGTATAGAATAAAAAACAATTTTGTGTAATTTAAAAGTCATCTTAAGGTCTGAGTAGGTAACATTGAGAAAAGCTGCCTGTACTGTGCCTTACAATTCAACATTTGCAGCTTTTGGGAATACACAGAAACATTTTATGTTTCACTTTATTATGATTATCATTGTTATTGTGAAATCGAAAATTTTCATATTAGGCGTTTCACGAACTTGTGAAACAATGGTATGGAAAACAAACTGATATGAGTAGCCAGTCACAGTGATTTACTAACACTGTACCATGCTTTAGAGATTATGTCTCTTTCATGGCTTATTCTGATCTACATTTGACTTTCAGCATCATGAGCGATGTCAGTCGTATATTGCAAGACGTCTTTCATTACTGAATGCATTCAAGCACACTGTAATCTCGCTTCAACATATAAAAGTTGCTCGTTATCAGCGGAACTCATTTGCAGGATTCTGGCGATCAATTTGTATGTCTCTGATTGACCGCACTCGGATAGATTTTTATGACTGGTGTCTTAAACGTAGCTGTCTTCTGCAGGTTATTGAAATTAGTGTGTGTATAGCGTAATACTTGTTTCTGTTGTTTTCCATGGCAGAAGTGGGAGGGTGAAATCCAATGACACCTCATAGCCCATTCCTCTTTAAAAGCACCAAAAAGCTACCGCGGTTAATGTGACCCTCTGATAGACTAATCACCATGATCAGCTCCACATGCTGTCACGCCATGGTACACTCTGAGAAAGTTTGGGCCTTAACCCAGGGCACTGGCGCGAAGTCTGGTAGTCAGGAACCTTGTGCTAACATCTCTCTTCCTCTGACCAGCCGAATACTGTAAATGAAAATACCCTCTCGCTTCGGATTCGCATAGGATATCTTCGAATTCTTCGCCGCCACACAAGCGTGCGTTAGCGACCTGCGTATTTTTTTTCTAATGGATTTCCATTCATTCTTCTAGCCCAACCTTTCGTTCGCCAGTTTTGGCGTAGTCTGCAAGACCATCCGGTTCTGTCACTATTGACATCACTTACTAATATGAGTACTATGGCTTTGGTCTTGGACTACCGCAGTAAGATACACCAAAAATGACGAACATTATCCACGTTTTGTCTTTTCCAAGTACATATACCGTTTATTAGCAAGTTATCTCAAAACTTATAACATCCACTATAAACGTCAGCCGAGTGTCTGAAAATACCATAGCACGGCTACATATATACCTACATACACACATACATACATTAATCCTTGTTACATAGATCATGAATACGACATCTCTTAATGATGTGGAACGTGTCACTTTAAAATAAGTTTTCTTTAGACAAACTAATATTCTTTTATTTTTTTATTATTTTTTTTACTGCTTCATGTCTAATAATTCATCTCATGCGTAGAAGGAGTTGTCATTCAGAAATTCTTTACATTTGCTTTTAAATGTTACATGGATATCCGTGAGACTTTTAACACTATTTGGCAAATTTTTGAGGCAGCATAATTCACCCCTTTCTGTGTCAAAGTGAGATTTAATCCAGAATAGTGAAGACCATCATTTCTTCTAGTTTTGTAGCTATGCACTTCACTGTAATTTTTGAATTGTGATGGGTTATTAATGACAAATTGCAATAGTGAATATATATAATATACATTGTGAAGGTACTGTGAATATCCCGAGTTCCTTAAATAAATGTCTGCAAGGTGATCTTGGGTGGGCTCCAGTTATTATTCTGATTATACACTTCTGTGCAATCAATACTTTCCCTCTTAATGACGAATTGCCCCCAAAATATGATGCCATATAAAGGCAGTGAATGAAAATAGGCATAGTAGGCTAATTTACTGATATGTTTATCACCAAAATTTGCAATAACTCTAATAGCATAAGTAGCTGAACCTAACCGTTTCAGCAGGTCATCGATGTGTTTCTTCCAATTTCTGCCTTAGCAACAAACTTCCATTCATAGTCTATATTTATCAATGGTGTTATGCCATTTACTGTACAGAATTGTATAAACTGTGTTTTCTCGAAATGTAGTGAGAGTCCATTTGCAGAGAACCACTTAATAATTTTCTGAAAGACATTATTTGCTATTTCCTCAGCTGATTCTTGCTTGTTGGGTGTGGTTACTATACTTGTATCATCATCAGAAAGAACTAGCTTTACATCTTCATGAATGTAGAGTGGCGAGTGAACAATATATATTAAGAACAATAGGGGACCCAAGACTGAACCCTGTGGGACACCATTCTTGATACTTCCCCAGTTAGAGGACTCTGCTGGTTTTTGCAGACTATCTGTACTGTTAATTTCAAACTTCTGCATTCTTCCAGTTAAGTATGAATTATACTATTAGTGCACTGTCCCACTCATACTACAATACTTAAGCTTACCTAGAAGAATTTCATGATTCACACAATCAAAAGCCTTTGAGAGATCACAAAATACCCCGGTGGGTGATGTTCGCTTATTCGATGCATTTAATATTTGATCTGTGAAAGTATATATATCATTTTCTGTTGAAAAGCCTTTCTGAAAACCAAATTGACATTTTGTTAGTACTTCATTTTTACGAATATGTGATACTACTCTTGAATACATTACTTTTTCAAGAATTTATGACAGAGCTGTCAGAAGTGACATTGGGTGGTAGTTGTTAGCATCAGATCTATCCCCTGTTTTATGCAATGGTTTAATAACAGCTTATTTCAGTGTGACAAACTGCCTATTGGCTTCTGTCTCGGGTTCTTCGGCCGACGTTCATCTAATGATATTTCTGACGTTTCGCCAGCACGAGTGGCTGGCATTGTCAAAGCTTCACCCTCCATTGCCGGTGGTGAACTGGAGCCGAGCTCGCGGCCGCAGACTATATGTACCTGCCGCGCCAACGTCCGAGGGCTTCTCCGCGGTCATTTCCGGTGCGGTTCTCCTCTTGCTACCTGCGACGGTCGTTCGCTGCAGTACGGGAAGCCAGGATCCGTTTACCTTAAGGCTTTCCTCTTTCTTGTTCAAACTGTTCGCGTGTTTTTGTATTTCTACAGCTTCTCTGAACAAGCGCGTGTGATAGTGGTTCTCTACAGCCAGAACTTCCGTGTCGGCGAATTTTATTACGTGGTCGGTCTCATTCAGTGCGTGTTCTGCCACGGCCGATTTCTCCACCTGCCCCAACCTGAAATGTCGCTTATGCTCCTTGATCCTGGTGTTAATGGATCGTCCAGTCATTCCGACATAAACTTTTCCGCATGTGCATGGTATGCGGTATATTCCCGACATTGCAAGTGGGTCTCTTTTCTCCTTCGCCGATCTAAGACACTCTTTGATCTTCCTTGTCGGCTTGAAAACCGTCTTTACGCCATGTTTGCGCAATATACGGCCGATTCTGTCCGTCACTCTGGGAATGTATGGCAGAAAGGCCGTACCCGACATTTCTTTTTCTGGTTCCTTACTTCGCCGAGTGTTTGGCTCAGTTACACTTCTAATATAATTTGTGGAGTACCCATTGCTCCTCAGGACAGTTTCCAGGTGTTGCATTTCTCGTTTGAGGTGTTGCGGCTCACATATTCGTCCTGCTCTCGTTACGAGCGTACTAATCATGCCTCTTTTCTGGCTCGGGTGGTGGTTTGACAGTTTGTGCAGGTATCGGTCCGTGTGAGTCGGTTTTCGATACACGCTGTGTCCCAGGTTTTCGCCGTCCCTTGTGACCAGCACATCTAGAAATGGCAGTTTCTTGTCCTTTTCTACTTCCATGGTAAATGTTATGTTGGCATGGAGGCTGTTCAAGTGTCTTAGGAAGTCACCGAGCTGTTCTTCACCATGGCTCCACACCACGAAAGTATCATCGACGTACCTGTACCACACCTTAGGTCTCACCACGAGCTATTTCACGTGGAATGGCGACTTCTACGAACAGCTGGAAGGCGTCGCCATGGGTAGTCCTCTCAGTCCAGTTGTGGCCAACTTCTTCATGGAACAATTCGAAGCACAGGCACTGGACTCGGCGACTTGCAAACCTAAGGTGTGGTACAGGTACGTCGATGATACTTTCGTGGTGTGGAGCCATGGTGAAGAACAGCTCGGTGACTTCCTAAGACACTTGAACAGCCTCCATGCCAACATAACATTTACCATGGAAGTAGAAAAGGACAAGAAACTGCCATTTCTAGATGTGCTGGTCACAAGGGACGGCGAAAACCTGGGACACAGCGTGTATCGAAAACCGACTCACACGGACCGATACCTGCACAAACTGTCAAACCACCACCCGAGCCAGAAAAGAGGCATGATTAGTACGCTCGTAACGAGAGCAGGACGAATATGTGAGCCGCAACACCTCAAACGAGAAATGCAACACCTGGAAACTGTCCTGAGGAGCAATGGGTACTCCACAAATTATATTAGAAGTGTAACTGAGCCAAACACTCGGCGAAGTAAGGAACCAGAAAAAGAAATGTCGGGTACGGCCTTTCTGCCATACATTCCCAGAGTGACGGACAGAATCGGCCGTATATTGCGCAAACATGGCGTAAAGACGGTTTTCAAGCCGACAAGGAAGATCAAAGAGTGTCTTAGATCGGCGAAGGAGAAAAGAGACCCACTTGCAATGTCGGGAATATACCGCATACCATGCACATGCGGAAAAGTTTATGTCGGAATGACTGGACGATCCATTAACACCAGGATCAAGGAGCATAAGCGACATTTCAGGTTGGGGCAGGTGGAGAAATCGGCCGTGGCAGAACACGCACTGAATGAGACCGACCACGTAATAAAATTCGCCGACACGGAAGTTCTGGCTGTAGAGAACCACTATCACACGCGCTTGTTCAGAGAAGCTGTAGAAATACAAAAACACGCGAACAGTTTGAACAAGAAAGAGGAAAGCCTTAAGGTAAACGGATCCTGGCTTCCCGTACTGCAGCGAACGACCGTCGCAGGTAGCAAGAGGAGAACCGCACCGGAAATGACCGCGGAGAAGCCCTCGGACGTTGGCGCGGCAGGTACATATAGTCTGCAGCCGCGAGCTCGGCTCCAGTTCACCACCGGCAATGGAGGGTGAAGCTTTGACAATGCCAGCCACTCGTGCTGGCGAAACGTCAGAAATATCATTAGATGAACGTCGGCCGAAGAACCCGAGACAGAAGCCAATAGGCAGTTTGTCAACAAGTGGCCACGAAAGCCTCAACAATTTTGTATTATTTCAGTGTATCTGGAAAAATGCACTGTTTCATTGAACTACTTCATATGTGGCTGAGAATCCTACTTATTTGTTGGGAACAAGCTTTTAGTACTCTGTTGGAAATGGCAGCTATTCCATGTGAGCTTTTACCTTTGATTGAATTTATTATTTTCCTAATTTCAGTAGGAGAGGTGGGTTGAATTTCAATTTTATCAAATCGCATAGGTATTGCCTCTTCCATATACTGCCTTGCATTTTCTAATGAACAGCTGGGTCCTATTTTCTCTAAAATACTTAAAAATGATTATTAAAAATATTTTTTACTTCTGACTTCTTGTTAACAAACTTTTCATAGTGTTTGGTAGAAATACAGTCTTCCTGTGCTCTCAATTGCTCTGTTTCCCTTTTAGCAATATTCCATACTGTTCTAATTTTATTATCAGATGTGCTAATCTCAGACATAATGCACATACTTCTGGACTTTTTAATAACTGTTCTTAATACAGTGCAGTAGTTCTTATAATGTTTCACTGTTTCAGGATCATTACTCCTCCTAGCTATAAGCTACATTTTCCTTTTTTGTTTACAAGATATTTTTATCTCTTTAGTAAGTCATGGCTTTTTACATAGTTTCTTACAATTATATTTCACTGTTTTCTACTGCGTTAGTCAAAGTGATCGACTACTCAGACATGCCACAGACAGGAGTGAAGCGACCATTTCAGCAAAACACTTTAATTATCAAAATTGAACTGCTCTGTTTGCCAAACAGTGCAATATTGTAGTTTGACAGTTACCTCAATAATGACTATCAGTAAGTCGTCAATGGATGGGAGTAGCTGTAATGGAAACATGTGTTCTGTGGAGTCCCCTGGGGTTCTGTTCTTGGTCCACTAGTTTTCTCATTGTACATCTTTGATATATCATTTGTGCTACATTATTGTAAGTACCATTTACATGTTGACGACATACAGTTACATCTCGTTGCAACTTCTAACAAGTTTGTTGCTACCTTATCATGTACGACTGATGATCTTAAACTAAAATGTACGGTGTCACAGGTCATCCTCACATCACACCAAAAGTTGATCAGTTCAAATTTTAGTGAACACTTCTTACTGGTATTCAAGCATCCTATCAAAAAATAGGAAAAGAACTCGGTATAACTTAAAATGGGCATCTAAATTGGAAAGAATAAACTGTTACAGCATCCTGGAAATCTATCTCTTGTCTAAAAGCATTGCACAAATTTTAAAAATATTTGCACCTCAAATTATACAATAATTAATCTAGTCGTAAGTTCTTCCATATCTTTACCATGGTGATGTAGTTCAACACGGCAAGAACAATAAAAACTCGTGGCGACTCGAGCTGATTATGAATGCAAGAGCAAATTGGTGTGTAACATTCGCTTATTTCATCACATCAGTCTTTCCCATGCTCAGTTAGGCTGGATGTGACTGCACAGCCTACATAATTTTCACACACACTGTTTACTTATTCGGTTTCCTGGTTGCTGGTTTCCTTCCTCAATACCGCTTCTCAATGTCATCATTTCATTACTGCAGTAACACATCGAATTTGTTCAATATGTTGGCTGTACCACTCCTTAACAATAAATCTTCCCCATTTCAGATAAATGTCTATGGAACAAACTATACTGTAGCCTGCGTCTTTTCCAGAACAACTCTGCATTCGAGATGAGATTGTAGCTTAACCTGTTATCATCGTTGCAGATATACAAGCTGAAGCGCCAAAGAAAGTGGTAAAGACATGCATATTCAAATACAGAGACATGTAAACAGGCAGAATGCGGCGCTGCGTTCGGCAACGCCTATATAAGACAAAAAGTGTCTGGTGCAGTTGTTAGACCGTGTGGGGATTTTCCCATACGACATTTTCATGAATGATCCGTGAATATCAGGAATCCAGTAAAACATCAAATCTCTGACATCGCTGCGCCCGAAAAAAAAAATTCTGCAAGAGCGGGAGCAACGACGACTAAAGTGAATTGTTCAACGTGACAGAAGTCCAACCCTTTCGCCAATTGCTCGGATTTCAATGCTGGGACATCAACAAGTGTCAGTTAGCGAACCATTCAACAAAAATCATCGATATGGGCTCTCGTAGCCGAAGGCCCACTCGTGTACCCTTGATGACCCCACGACACAAAGCCTTACGCATCTCCTGGACCCGCCAACACCGACATTGGACTGTTGATGACTGGAAACATGTTGCCTGGTCGGACGAGTCTCGTTTCAGATTGTATCGAGCGAATGGACGTGTACAGGTATGGAGACAACCTCATGAATCCATGGACCCTTCATGCCAGCAGGGGATTGTTCATGCTGGTGGTGTATTTACTTCATTTGCAGTCTAATAATTACATTTATTAATAGCAGTGTGTTTTTAGGTTGGATAGTACCTCCAACTACACTCAGAATGAGCAAGCCATTAATGCTTATTTTCGCCTGGTCAGCAGTTCAGGTGTTGAAGAGTGGATACCTGGACGCAAAATGGTTAGTCTATCGTGACAGGCGTGGTCCACTTAACTGTGCAGCTACTAGCATGCAGAAAACATTAAGTAGTAATTATGTGACGTGTTTGCAGGAAGACAGATAGATGCAGAGAAAAAAAAACAGCTAACACACTGACCTGGGTACATACACTACTGGCCATTAAAATTGCTACACCAAGAAGAAATGCAGATGATAAACGGCTACTCATTGGACAAATATATTATACTATAACTGACATGTGATTACATTTTCACGCAATTTGGGTGCATAGATCCTGAGAAATCAGAACCCTTAACAACCACCTCTGGCCGTAATAACGGCCTTGATACGCCTGAGCATTGAGTCAAACAGAGCTTGAATGGCGTGAACAGGTACAGCTGCCTATGGAGCTTCAACACGATACCACAGTTCATCAAGAGTAGTAACTGGCGTATTGTGACGATCCAGTTTCTCGGCCACCATTGACCAGACATTTTCAATTGGTGAGAGGTATGGAGATGTGCTGGCCAGGGCAGCAGTCGAACATTTTCTGTATCCAGAAAGACCCGCACAGTACCTCCAACATGCGGTCGTGCATTATCCTGTTGAAATGTAGGGTTTCGCAGGGATCGAATGTAGGGTAAAGCCACGGGTCGTAACACATCTGAAATGTAACGTCCACTCTTCAAAGTGCCGTCAATGAGAACAAGAGGTGACCGAGACGTGTAACCAGTGCCACCCTACACCATCACGCCGGGTGATACGCCAGTATGACGATGACGAATATACGCTTCCAATGTGCGTTCACCGCGATGTCACCAAACACGGATGCGACCATCATGATGCTGTAAACAGAACCTGGATTCATCCGAAAAAAATTATGTTTTGCCATTCGTGCACCCAGGTTCGCCGTTGAGTACACCATCGCAGGCGCTCGTGTCTGTGATGCAGCACCAAGGGTAACCGCAGCCATGGTCTCCGAGCTGATAGTCCATGCTGCTGCAAACGTCGTCGAACTTTTCGTGCAGATGGTTCTTGTCTTGCAAACATCCCCATCTGTTGAGTAAGAGATCGAGACTTAGCTGCACGATCCGTTACAGCCATGCGGATAAGATGCCTGTCATCTCGACTGCTAGTGATACGAGGCATTTGGGATCCAGCACGGCGTACCGTATTACCCTCCTGAACCCACCGATTCCATATTCTGCTAACAGTCGTTGGATCTCGACCAACGCGAGCAGCAATCTCGCGATACGATAAACCGCAATCGCGATAGGCTACAATCCGACCTTTATCAAAGTCGGAAACGTGATGGTACGCATTTCTTCTCCTTACACGAGGCATCACAACAACGTTTCACCAGGCAACGCCGGTCAACTGCTGTTTGTGTATGAGAAATCGATTGGAAACTTTCCTCATGTCAGCACGCTGTAGGTGTCGGCACCGGCGCCAGCCTTGTGTGAATGCTCTGAAAAGCTAATCATTTGCATATCACAGCATCTTCTGCCTGTCGGTTAAATTTCGCGTCTGTAGCACGTCATCTTCGTGGTGTAACAATTTTAATGGCCAGTAGTGTATCAATGTACCAATGATCACAACATCTACACGTATATGCTTAACACCCTATAGATATACAGGGAGAACATTAATAAAACTGACAAGCTGCAAGGACAGATTCCTGACTAGAAATGGAGGAGAAAAGGTCCTATGAATAAGTGTCAGGAAATGCATCGTTGCCACAATAGATGGCGCTGACGAATGAAAGTTTTCTGGCCATGTGCCGTGTGTTCCTTGTGTGTTGCAGGCTGTGTGATTGACGCAGCGAACTGTAAGCAGTAGGTTGGTCCGGTGTTCATGACGGGAACAAGCCGAGATGATATCTGTACACGGCCAAGTGGATGTAAATGGTCGGAAGACAGCATGGCTATATCAAAACAAGTACCCTCACAGACACCAAGCACTTCACGTAACATTTAAAACTTTTTTTGAACGTTTGTGTGATCATGTGTCCTTTCAGACAGACGAACGTGCAGGGAGGCGGCAGAGTACATCAGACTGGAGGACCAGGTTCTACAGGATATTAGGACGAACCCTAGTACAAGCTGCAGGCAAGTAGTACACCAAAATGATCTAGGCCAGAGTCCGATTATGTGTATTATGCATGACAACCGCTACTATCCCTATAATCTGCAACGATTGCAGGGATTATCAGCAGTGGGTTTCCTTTTAAGGGAAGGATTTTGTCGATGGTTTTTGCACCAGACCATCACAATTATGGGATTTCTATCATCAGTGTTCTTTATCGACGAAGCAATCTTTATCAGAACTGGCATCACCTGTCTCCATAATTGTCACCTGTGGGCTACAGACTCAGAACGTGGTCAGAGGAACATCCAGTCGTCAGTCCCATCTACTACATAAGCTGTGTATATTTTAATAAGTTTTACAGACAATTTAGATCCAGACATATTTAATTTGAAGATCCTTGGAGCTCGTAAAAACTTTTATCGTGAACAAGTGCTGCTGAAGCTAAATGTTTTTATCAGTAGTGCCATTATGAAAGCTGCGTGCATTGTAATAAGTAATGCAGACAATTAAGACGTGTAAATATTTAATTTGGAGGACCATTGTGCGTATATAGTATCAGAAATCTTATTCTATCTGTTTCGAGATATAAAGTAATTTATTTTTCTAGAATTTTCGTAGAGGTACCTTATATTTATATGTTACTATAAGCATGCAGCTGTGTGTATTTTGATAAGTAATACAGACACTCTAGATGTGGAATTAGTTGATTTTAAGGTCCCTTCTGCTTGCAAAGTTTGCAGAATCTTACATATTTCGATAAATAACACACTTTCATTTTGCTGCAATTTACATAGAGATCTGTAATTACACTTGCTTATTACGATAAGCGACCTGCGTGTGTGTGTGTGTGTGTGTGTGTGTGTGTGTGTGTGTGTGTGTGTGTGTGTGTGTGCGCCCGTGTGTGCGTGTGTTTGTATTCGTACTCAATAAATGATAAATAGTTTTATCAAAGAATTCTCTTTCGAGTTATTGACTCTGTCTTTTTCTTTGGGGATGTTATATCTCTATCACCACCTATGGCTGTGTTGTATTTGTGTGTATAACCAAAGAAGCCCTTCTGCAGTTTAAAGTTAAAGTGATGTATCTTAATAAAACACCTTCTTCCTTCCTTCTCAAATCGTGTTTGTTTATTTTGTGTGAGCATCGTGGATTTCTATTACATGTAGACTTTATTTAATAGTAGTGTAGGAAATACAATCTGTAAACGTTTTAGAGAGCCTGAATTCCAATTGATATACGTTTTAGTGTGCCTTAGTTCCTTCTGTAGCACTTCGTTACGTATTGAACCTTGTCTAGGTCCAATCATTTGCAATATGTCCGATCAAAGTCATCAATAATATTTTTCTCATGATACGTAATCTTCGCCCTCATCCTAAATTGGTGGTGAAAAATGGGCCGTTTCAACAAGAGTTTGACTAAATAATTATATTCAGAATGTCTGTTTTTTGTAGGTTTCCAAGTATTTTAGGCTGGTCTCGTTAGTTTCGATCTCTTAGGCAGAACTTTAAATGTTAACTTTCTAACGCCAAAAATATTTTCATTACTAATTTTCGGCATTATTTTTCCTCAACTACATGTGTTCACACATGGAAATGGCCTAATTTAGAATTAACAGTTATGTTTTAGATACCAATCCGTCGGATACGTGTGGAATATAATCTCATGATATTTGACATGTAGATACTCAAACGTTGATACTTAATTGTTGCACTATTTTGCGTTACTGATGCATTATGGCAGATATTTTACATTTGTAAAGAATACTGTGACATTTGACAGGTATCACAGATGTGTTAAATAATTAATGAGAGCCTCTGTTGAGTCTTACACAACGGTATAGAAATCAGGCTTTGACTGTTTACTAGTGCAGCCATCTGTGGGTGAAGACAGGCAAGAGGGTTATCAATCAGCAGTTGATCTTTTCTCCTCGCGTTTTTTAAGTTTGAATATTATTTAAAGTAAAACTCATGTTTGACAATAATTACATAGTACTAAATCATTAATTACAATGTGTAAATGAACGTTGATTTTTAACTAGTTATGGAGAGTATGATTTATATTCATCCTAGTATTCCATACTGAATGCTATGTAGGTTCCAATGAAATTCACGGATAAGGATGACGAGCCAGTCCATAAATAACTTTTGTAGTCAGTAATGAAAATATAGCTGACAATATTTTTGATATTATTTTACGTAGTTCAAGTATTTTTTTAAAATGTGTGCATGTTGATGACGTATTTTAGATGAGAAAATATCTCGAACGTAAATTTTCGATAAATAATATGGATATTTTTAGCACAGACGTGATGGGGCTGCATTGTAAGACGGTAAGTCAATTATTATCCGCAATTTAGCTATATTTTTGTTTATTTTGGTAGTACTGTCGTTTTACGTTGATGTCGCATGCTTTGTTTATTTGTTGTTATATCTTTACAATTTTCAAGCTGTTAGGTTAGTTTCGTTATCGCTGCCGTGCTGTTAATCATGGCTGCTCCGCTGTCTATTTGCACCAAAGAAGAACAATTTTCAGTGAGCCGTTTTTTGTGGTCGGAAGGTGTATCAGGGGCCGAAATTCATCGAAGACTTTCGGTGCAGTACGGGAACAGTGTTTTGTCACAACGAAGTGTTTACGAATGGATTAAAAAATTCCGAAATCGTCGCACAAGAGTTACGTACGATAAAGGAGCCGGACGAACGTTTACTACCACAAATGAAGAATCCATTAAGCGTTCACGTGAAATGATTCTCTTAGACAGACGATTAAATATTGAGGAAGTTCCATATCGTCTGCAAATCACTCAAGGTTCTGCCTACAAAATCATCCACTACAGACTTGGGTTACATAAAGTTTGTGCAAGATGGGTCACAAAACAATACACACAGTTGGGTAAACAAACGCGCTTGGACATCTGCAAAAAAACATTTGGATCGCTATGGTAACGAAGGGGACAACTTCTTAGACAGGATCATTACTGGTGACGAATCATGGATCCATCATTACGAGCCTGAGAGTAAACGGCAGAGTATGGAATGGAAACATCCAAATTCGCCGTGCAAGATAAAGTTCAAGACTCAACCGTCCGCAGGAAAACTGATGCTTACTGTTTTTTGGGACGCACAAGGTCCATTACTGGAACTTTATGGGGAAGGGAGCACAACAATAAACAGTTTACGTTACAGTGAGATGTTTACTGACAGGCTAAAGCCTGCAATTCGAAGCAAACGTCGAGGATTGCTGTCAAAAGGTGTTGTGTTGTTGCACGATGCCCGTCCGCATACTGTTGCCTACACTGCTGAAACGCTCCAGAAACTCAAATTTGAAGTACTGGATCATCCTCCATATAGTCCCGATCTTGCCCCTTCTGACTACCACTTGTCTGGTCCACTCAAACAGGAATTAAGGGGCTGTCGATTTGCCTCGGACGAAGCAGTGAAAGAAGTGGTGCATTCCTGGCCCGCAGCTCAACCGAGAAGCTTCTTTTATGAGGGCATCAGGAAACCTGTACAACGATCAACCAAGTGCGTTAAATCGCAAGGAGACTACGTCGAAAAATGTTCTTGAAAGTTTCCTATTTGATTAAAATAAAGTTTTATAACTACTTTGCGGATAATAGTTGTCTTACCCTCATAATTGGCTGTTTCATTGTAATGGCTGATAAAATCCTAATCTCTCAATGTGGGAGAGAGAAGCGAGGTGCTACGTTATGCAGTGTGTGTATGAGTATGTGTGTGTGTGTGTGTGTGTGTGTGTGTGTGCATGTGGGTGTGCGCGCATTTGTATGTGTTTTTACTCAATTTTATCTAAATATCTTTGACTTCCACGGAAATAATGGCACCTGGTGTCAGTAAAGAAATAATGGCACCTGGTGTCAGTTTTACATAGCACTTTATGTCACAGGTATGCAAATATCTTTGACTTTCACAGCATGAATGTAGCTCCACACCATTTTTACTCATGGTTTTGATATTTCACTGTGACCAACGTGGAAAGAGGGGGAGAGGACTGTGGAGCAAAAAGCATAATTGAGCTAGTTTCGCCGTCTCAGATGTTTTGATTTCCTGTTTCATTTTAATACTAGACTATGATCTGCTAGAGATAGTGATAAAGGAGGGGAGAGAGAGAGCGTTTTTAATTTCCCACTAATATACTTGGGCTGGTTCCGACATCTTGGAGTTTCTACATCTACACCCACATCTACATCTACATCTACATCTACATGGATACTCTGCAAATCACATTTAAGTGCCTGGCACAGGGTTCATTTTAATACTTTGCTTTGATTGGCTGGAAAATAGGGAGAGGTGGGGGAAAGGGGGTTTCATGATGTCACTAATAAGGATGATGATGTCACTTACAGAAATAACACCACGTTACACTGATAAGTTTGTTGACAATATTCATAAGAGTGATGACGTCAATAGGTCATTGAACTCGTTCACGTGACGTCACAGACGTAAACAATGGATTTTGCGCCAGAATATTCATAAGTACCACTTTACCATAGCCTTCCGCATAATTTTTACATTTGGAATGTAACCTACAGAAATTAATTGAAATGTTCTTCTCTCACATTGATCCAGATGGGGTATATCCTATACCAGAGCCAACAAAAAAGTCCGCATTACTAATCTGCTGTGGATAAGAGTCGAAGAACACTGCTCTTGAAAATCAAACGATATATTCAACAAGATCCAACAGTCACTGAAGTTCTGAGAGCAATTAATTCTTTAGTAAATAATACTTTGTGGCTGAACGAGATACCAACGCAAACATACATAAGGGTGTCACATTCTTTTTTAAAAAAAATACGATGGCTGTGCTTACTTGATCTTAAATCTTAAGCATTTTCCTTGTGCGGACGTGTACTCACAGTGAGAGGCATTAAAAAGATTTAAGATGAACATACGTTCTCTGACGTTTAGTAAAATTTACATGTCTTGTTCAGTATGTATGGTAAAAAGCAAATCAGGTTATCACGATTGTCGTTCCAGGTTTCACGTATTGCATAGGTTTGTATGTGCAAAAGTAAATCATAAAGAATTTCTAGAACTGTATCTTCTGTTCGCTTCAGTCATAACATGCGTATACATAATACTGATGTTCTGTTAACGAGGATTCAGTTATTGTCTTACATTAAAAACCAGTTACGCTTGAATGGAAGCTAGCGGTGGCTGTCGCTGTAATACAGCCTCTTAATTTTGCGAGATGTAGGGTACATCTGAGACTGTTAATCATAATTGTTTCTGAACGTTTTGTAATCAGTAGAATATCCAAAGTGGAATAGTAAGATGAACTGCTACACTACATGACTGAAAGTATACTGATACTAATCAGTAGACATCAATTTGGGGTGTGCGCACTCTTTATCTTTCTGGCTGCTTGAACTCTGCTGGGACAACGTTGTGTCTAAATGTTTGTGGAGAAATAGCAGCCCATTCTTCCTTAAGACCCAAAACTGCAGAAGGTTTGACGTTGGACGTCGGGATCTGAAGCGAAGTCAACGCTCTAAGTCATCGCAGAAGTGATATGTTGAGTTAGGGCCGGGACTCTGAGCAGGACATTCTTCTTCAGGAATGTTATTGTCCACAAGTCGCTGCCTCCTAGGTGCTGCTCCATGACAGGCTCCATTTTCATGCTGCTATTATCATCGTCCCCGAACTGTATCTCTACGCAGCACACAATGCCGCAAGCGGTTTTCACTTCCTTCCGCAACGTTTCCTGAAGCGCAATAATGGGACCACATCATAACCGGGAAAAAGACCCTCATACAGTAGTATCACCCTCTCCCAACTTCACCGTTAGCATTACACATGATGGTAGGTTATGTTCTCTTGGGATTCGCTAAAACCAAACACTTCCATCGTATTGCCACAGGATATAGCGTGATTAATCACTCCAAATCACTCATTTCCGGTCAACCGTTGTTCAGTAGCGTCGCTCTCTACAACACCTCAAGCGTCGCTTAGCACTGACGACAGAAACGTGTGGCTTACGAAAATATTCAATTCTTCCAGCCATATCAACATTTGTGAGTGGTATATAAATAACAAGCGTACGGAGTGCGATACGTTTTGTTTTCATAACATTTAAAATGGTAAGCATTATTTATACTCCTCCCATACGAAATTCACATCAGTCGCGTAAATTCAGTGCATTTCTCTGCATTTGCCCTCCCCCCCCCCACCCCCCCCCACCCCCGTTCCTCTAAAGTTAGCACTCACTGAGCTGTTCAGAGTCAACCAAAATGAATAAAATTGTTAAGGCTTTCGTGGCCACTTGTTGACAAACTGCCTATTGGCTACTGTCTCGGGTTCTTCGGCCGACGTTCATCTAATGATTTTTCTGACGTTTCGCCAGCACGAGTGGCTGGCATTGTCAAAGCTTCACCCTCCATTGCCGGTTCACCACCGGCAATGGAGGGTGAAGCTTTGACAATGCCAGCCACTCGTGCTGGCGAAACGTCAGAAAAATCATTAGATGAACGTCGGCCGAAGAACCCGAGACAGTAGCCAATAGGCAGTTTGTCAAAATGAATAAGCCGAATAATCTGTAACAAGGATATAATGAACTCTGAAAACTACTAAACAACATTCTGTATTTAGCAGAATTTTGTTAATGGATTGTCTCGGTTCCGAAGGACAACTTAAGCGGATTTTTCAGAAAAGTTGTCGGTGCAGAATTCTGGCGAAGTGCTGAAAGTTCGTTAACGGACGGCGGGCGTGTCTCAAAAGTAACGTCTCATCTTCGAGACCCATAGAATGCAGCAGAGCTACGTTTGTCAGTACTGGTATATTTCGTGCGTAGGTATTTTTATGTCATTTGGTCGTTATCTGATCTACTAACTGGAAACTTCGTTATTTCACTTACAAATTTGGTTTATAAGGGACAGTCGAATGAAAACGGAACACATGGGAAAATTGTAAGTAAACTATTAATTATTTCAAAGGTCTCACTATCAGACAAGACGGTCGGCGCCTTCATGGAAAAATGTTTGCGGTTGCCCGCGGAATCATGATTATACCGAGGCGTGCTTCTCTTCGTCCGAAGCATATCGACGTCTACAGAAGTTTTTCTTCAGTCCTCTAAAATTATGAGTAGCCCCACATGTTGTTCCGACTACACTGCAGAAGCTTCACTGGGAAGACCTAAAGCATCCTCCATACAATCCTGATCTCTCCCTATGCTATTTCCATACGTTTGGGGCCCCGACGGAAGACATTCGTTTCTGTCGATATGCTTCGGACAAAGAGGTGCACTCCCGGGTACAATCACGGTTCCGTAGGCAACAGCATACATTGTTCCATGAAGGCGGAGGTTCGGCGGAGGTTCGAGTCCTCCCTCGGGCATGAGTGTGTATGTTTGTCCTTAGGATAATTTAGGTTAAGTAGTGTGTAAGCTTAGGGACTGATGACCTTAGCAGTTAAGTCCCATAAGATTTCACACACATTACACATCCACGAAGGCATTGACAGACTTGTCCCAAATTGGTACACATTTATTAACAGGTGTGGCGATTAGTATTTATATAATTAAAAGTTTACTTACTTTTCCATTTATCTCACTTTCATTTATTTGCCTCTTGTACACTATGTGATCAAAAGTATCCGGACACCCCCAAAAACATATGTTTTTCATATTAGGTGCATTGTGCTGCGACCTACTGCCATGTACTCCATATCAGCGACCTCAGTACTCATCAGACATCGTGAGAGAGCAGAATGAGGCGCTCTGCGGAACACACGGACTTCGAACGTGGTCAGGTGATTGGGTGACACTTGTGTCTTACGTCTGAACGCGAGATTTACACACTCCTAAACATTCCTAGGTCCACTGTTTCCGATGTGATAGTGAAGTGGAAACGTGAAGGGACACGTACAGCGCAAATGCGTACAAAATGGCTCCGAGCACTTGAAAGGTCTCTGTTGGATTCCTTTCATGTTAATTTCTTAAATCTGTTGTCATTTACGGCATAAATTCCTCTTCTAAATTTACTGTGGTATTTCTGACTATCTGAGAGGAGACTGAGCAGTGAAACGTGTTACTTTTACACATAAACAAGAACGATCTGTCACACTACTACACTTTAAAACACAGTTTGTATGTAATTCATGTCACACAGTCTCATACGGAACCTACATCCGCTTTATTTTATATACTGTATATGATAAGATACTGTCATCCCCCTTCCCTTCTGTGTGAGAGGATGAATGAGCAAATGTGTTTCTAGTTGCATGCTTGAGGGTAGCAGACAAGCCTGTCTGCTAGAGAACAGTAGGACCAACGTCGGAACAGGTAGCTACGCTTTCTAAAAGCAGAGAGGTTTCCATTCTTAGCATGTTTCTGTCCGTCCCTTGTCATGTTGGCATAGGAAGCTGTCTCTCTGGTCACTTCCGTTTGTATCTGGGAAGCACGCTCGGTAGGAGCGCAGGTCAGTCTGTCCGTGGCGCGCGTCTGAAGTGGTAAGATCTCCGGCTAAGCGCGTGTCTGCTAAGTCCGTAGGACAATGGATTTCTAAAGTTCAGCCTAAGTGAAAATTTAATCACCTTTATTTCAGGTTTAGCTCTAAAATATCTAATGTTATCTTAAATTGCAACGCAGTGTAATTCGAGTGTGAAGTTCAGAATATACACTCCTGGAAATGGACAAAAGAACACATTGACACCGGTGTGTCAGACCCACCATACTTGCTCCGGACACTGCGAGAGGGCTGTACAAGCAATGATCACACGCACGGCACAGCGGACACACCAGGAACCGCGGTGTTGGCCGTCGAATGGCGCTAGCTGCGCAGCATTTGTGCACCGCCGCCGTCACTGTCAGCCAGTTTGCCGTGGCATACGGAGCTCCATCGCAGTCTTTAACACTGGTAGCATGCCTCGACAGCGTGGACGTGAACCGTATGTGCAGTTGACGGACTTTGAGCGAGGGCGTATGGTGGGCATGCGGGAGGCCGGGTGGACGTACCGCCGAATTGCTCAACACGTGGGGCGTGAGGTCTCCACAGTACATCGATGTTGTCGCCAGTGGTCGGCGGAAGGTGCACGTGCCCGTCGACCTGGGACCGGACCGCAGCGACGCACGGATGCACGCCAAGACCGTAGGATCCTACGCAGTGCCGTAGGGGACCGCACCGCCACTTCCCAGCAAATTAGGGACACTGTTGCTCCTGGGGTATCGGCGAGGACCATTCGCAACCGTCTCCATGAAGCTGGGCTACGGTCCCGCACACCGTTAGGCCGTCTTCCGCTCACGCCCCAACATCGTGCAGCCCGCCTCCAGTGGTGTCGCGACAGGCGTGAATGGAGGGACGAATGGAGACGTGTCGTCTTCAGCGATGAGAGTCGCTTCTGCCTTGGTGCCAATGATGGTCGTATGCGTGTTTGGCGCCGTGCAGGTGAGCGCCACAATCAGGACTGAATACGACCGAGGCACACAGGGCCAACACCCGGCATCATGGTGTGGGGAGCGATCTCCTACACTGGCCGTACACCACTGGTGATCGTCGAGGGGACACTGAATAGTGCACGGTACATCCAAACCGTCATCGAACCCATCGTTCTACCATTCCTAGACCGGCAAGGGAACTTGCTGTTCCAACAGGACAATGCACGTCCGCATGTATCCCGTGCCACCCAACGTGCTCTAGAAGGTGTAAGTCAACTACCCTGGCCAGCAAGATCTCCGGATCTGTCCCCCATTGAGCATGTTTGGGACTGGATGAAGCGTCGTCTCACGCGGTCTGCACGTCCAGCACGAACGCTGGTCCAACTGAGGCGCCAGGTGGAAATGGCATGGCAAGCCGTTCCACAGGACTACATCCAGCATCTCTACGATCGTCTCCATGGGAGAATAGCAGCCTGCATTGCTGCGAAAGGTGGATATACACTGTACTAGTGCCGACATTGTGCATGCTGTGTTGCCTGTGTCTATGTGCCTGTGGTTCTGTCAGTGTGATCATGTGATGTATCTGACCCCAGGAATGTGTCAATAAAGTTTCCCCTTCCTGGGACAATGAATTCACGGTGTTCTTATTTCAATTTCCAGGAGTGTATATGGTTCAAATGGCTCTGAGCACTATGGGACTCAACTGCTGAGGTCATTAGTCCCCTAGAACTTAGAACTAGTTAAACCTAACTAACCTAAGGACATCACACACATCCATGCCCGAGGCAGGATTCGAACCTGCGACCGTAGCGGTCTCGCGGTTCCAGACTGCACCGGTTGTCGTATGACGATTAAAAGATTATCATTAATGTTAGTCTGGTTGGGAATTTGGTAGGCTAGACTGGATACCTGGTGAAACAGTTGCTCAGTAATGCATGGTTAACTTCCCCAGACAGCTCACAGCTTTTAAACCGCTTTTATTGTCTATCAGTACCGCTTTCATAGCAAATTAAAGTATCAACGTTACACACTATGGGACTTAACATCTGAGGTCATCAGTCCCCCAGAGCTTAGAACTACTTAAATCTAACCTAAGGACATCACATACATCCATGCCCGAGACAGGATTCGAATCTGCGACCGTAGCGGTCACGCGGTTCCAGACTGAAGCACCTAGAACCGAAATGCGTACAGGCCGACCTCGTCTATTGACTGAAGGAGACCAACGACAGTTGAAAAGGGTCGTAATGTGTAATAGGCAGACATCTATCCAGACCATCACGCAGGAATTCCAAACTGCATCAGGATCCACTGCAAGTACTGTGACAATTAGGCGGGAGGTGAGGAAACTTGGATTTCATCATCGAGCGGCTGCATATAAGCCACACATCACGCCGGTAAATGCCAAATGACGCCTCGCTTGATGAAAGAAGGGTAAACGTTGGACGATTGAACAGTGGAAAAACGTTGTTTGGAGTGACGAATCACGGTACACAATGTGGCGATCCCATGGCAGGCTGTGGGTATGGCGAATGCCCGGTGAACGTCATCTGTCAGCGTGTGTAGTACCAACAATAAAATTCGGAGGCGGTGGTGTTATGGTGTGGTCGTGTTTTTCATGGACGAGGCTTGCACCCCGTTTTGTTTGGCGTGGCACTATCACAGCACAGGCCTACATTGATGTTTTAATCACCTCCTGCTTCCCACTGCTGAAGAGCAATTCGGGGATGGCGATTCCATCTTTCAACACTATCGAGCACCTGTTCGTAATGCACGGCCTGTGGCGGAGTGGTTATACGACAGTAACATGCCTGTAATGGATAGCCTGCACAGAGTTCTGACCTGAATGCTATAGAACACATTTGGGATGTTTTGGAACGCCGACTTCATGCCAGACCTCACCGACAGACATCGATACCTCTCCTCAGTGCAGCACTCTGTGAAGAATGGGCTGTCATTCCCCAACAAACGTCCAGCACCTAATTGAACGTATGCCTGCGAGAGTGGAAGCTGTCAACAAGGCTATAGGTGGGCCAACACCATACTGAATTCCAGCATTACCGATGGAGGACGCCAAGAACTTGTAAGTCATTTTCAGCCCTGTGTCCGGATACTTTTGATCACATAGTGTAGGTTCCTATGGCAACAAGCAGACCCGACCACAATAGTACCACCGTCGTTGCTACGTCTGAGAAAGAGGGACATTGACACATAAGGCAGAGCACCTACATCTACATCTATTACACCTATCTTGCACATGCCACGTCACGGTGTATTGTGGAGGATACTTATGGTATCACTACATCTTTCCCTCATTTCCCGTTCTATTCGCCTATAGCACGTGGAAAGAATGGTCGTCAGTAAAGCTCCATATGACACTTAATTTCTCCGATTTTCTCGTCTCTTGTAGCTTCTGCCACTTGGGTTTGTTGAACGGAGCATCTCTGTAACGTTCTCATGTCGAGTAAATAATCCTGTGACAAAACGTGACAGTCTTCTTCCGAGTAATGAAGAGTACTCAAGAATTGGTCGAACGAATGTTTTTCAAGCCATTTCTTTCCTGTATGATTTACATTTCCTTAAGATTCTTCCAATGAATTTCAGTGTAACATTATTTTTTCCTACTAGTTGTTTCATGTGACCATTCCTATTTCGGTCGCTCCGAACTGTTGTTTAACGATAGTTACTGTTTCAGGTGATTTCTCACCGGTTGTGTCATTGAGTAGTAGTGGATCTCTTCGCCTATTTATGCTCAGTCAGTTCTACTGTTCTACTTATTTGCGTTCAGGACCAACTGCAATTCTATGATTCTCTGTAGGTCTTCCAGCAGATCTTTACAGTCTCCTGCTGTTGCAACCTTCCGACCGACAATAGCATCGTCCGCAAACAGGCTCGCAGAGCCTCCCAAATTTTTCCACTAGATCGTTAATATCTACTATCCGATCAAAAGTATCCGACTAGGTAAAGCCGAGTTGAACGGTAGATCTGAGGCAGACCCGTAATTATCAAAGGAGGTGGGATGTATCGCGTAGTCGGTAGAGAAGCAGTAACAGTAAAATGGCTCCATCAGGGCAGCACAATCACCTCGAACGTGGACTGGTCATTGTATGTCAGCTGAGTAATACATCCATCAGGGACAATTCAACTCTTCTAAAGTTGCCCAACTTGACTGTTGGCCTTGTGACTATGAAGCGGAATTGCAAAGGAGCAACAACAACTAAAACCCGGCCGGGCAGACGTCGTGGGCTGATGGACAGGGATCGTCGAGCACTGCGGTTCAATTGGCTCCAAGCACTGTGGGACTTAACATCTGAGGTCATCAGTCCCCTAGACTTAAGAACTACTTAAACCTCACTAACCTAAGGACATCACACACATCCATGCCCAAGGCAGGATTCGAACGTGGGACCGTATCAGCAGCGCGGTTCCGGACTGAAGCACCTAGAACCGCTCGGCCACAGAAGCCGGCGAGTACTGCGGAAGCTGGTTGAAAAAAATAGTATGAAATCAGCTGAAGGATCACTCGTGGATTCTGTAGCATTACCAGCAGTCTAGCTAGCGCAGTGACTGTGTGTAGGCAGTGCAATAATGTGCAATGATCGAATAGCTCCTCACAAGCAGCACATTTCTGTAATCAGAGCCGTGCGACTGCTACGGTCGCAGGTTAGAATCCTGCCTCGGGCATGGATGTGTGTGATGTCCTTAGGTTAGTTAGGTTTAAGTAGTTCTAAGTTCTAGGGGACTGATGACCACTGCAGTTGAGTCCCATAGTGCTCAGAGCCATTTGAACCTTTTTTTTTTTTTTTGTGTAATCAGAGCTAAGCAACGCTTGAGGAGCTGTAAACAGTGACGCCACTGGACAGTGTATGAGTGGAAACGAGTGAACTGGAGTTGTGAATCACGCTATACCTTGTGGTAATTCGATGGACAATATTACCTGTCAACAGGGAAGTATGGACGAGGCGGTGTTACGGAAAGGGGTGTTTTTCGTGGTAAGGAGGTGGTCGTCTCATTGTGCTTAAGAAAACAGTAAACATAGATGGATCTGAACACATTTTATAGCTTTTGCTACTGAGTAAAGTAGAGAAATTGTTAGGAGTGGATATTTGTTTGTATCGGTATGACAACAAAAATGGCTCTGAGCACTACGGGACTCAACTGCTGTGGTTATCAGTCCCCTAGAACTTAGAACTACTTAAACCTAACTAACCTAAAGACATCACACACATCCATGCCCGAGGCAGGATTCGAACCTGCGACCGTAGCAGTCGCACGGTTCCGGACTGCGCGCCTAGAACCGCGAGACCACCGCGGCCGGCGGTATGACAACACACTCTGTCGTAAAACACCACCTGTGAGGCAATGGTTTGTGGAAAATAATGTTTCTGCCCTGAGCATCATCTGAACCCAAGGAAAGATGTCTGGGATGTGTAAGAACCTAGATTTCGCTCCAGGTCCCAAGCTCCAACTTCATCACTTTCCCTGTTTTCGGCTCTTGAGGAAGTATGGACTGCGGACACACTCTGTATTGTCCAGTCCTACAAGTTTGCTGTAACGTGAAGGTCAAGTTGACACATTTTTGCTTAAACGTGGCAACAATGGCAACATATTGGGCAATGCTTATTTGTAAGGGAATATAAAATGACGAAATTGGGCAGTTTGCTGCTGCTTTTTGCAGTTTGTTACGGCATAACAATATGATTTTCCTTGTGGAGGCAGAAGGAGAAATAGCAAAATGGCAACATACAGAAGCACATGGACAAAAGAAACATTTACTGTATTAGCAAAAGAAGTAATAGCTTATTCCTCATAGAGGAAACTAGGATAGCGGTGAGGGTGATGGCTGAAGTAGCTGATGTCAGCACTTTTTGGTATCAGCGTTCCAGCAACACTCCTGATGTAAGCACCATATTCTGGTGTCATCATTCCGGGAATTGCACTTGCGGTGTGCTGATCTCCTCTTCCCCCCCCCCTCCCCCCCTGCCAGTTTGCTCTCAGCCAATTGCTCGGGGGTCTCACTGCTTCCGGATAATTTGTTCTCCATTCTAGCTCTTCGCTTTTTAGTGGACAGACCACAATTAATTTCGCAAATTGGGCGTAAAACTTGGTAGGAAATTGGTAGAATAGGTAAACTGGTAGGATAGGCCAAAATGCAAGTGTATAAGGCGCAGTTAAATGGAAACGAGATAGATGGAAGAAAGTAAGCGAACTGTTCATTATTTCAAAAGTAATCGCCATAACTGCTAATACACTTATCCCATTGTGAGATAAAACGGAGAGTGTCTTCACGGGAAAATGTTTGTGGTTGCCTACGGAACCATGATTGTACCCAGGCGTACACCTCTTCGTCCGAAACAAATATCGACGGCCGCAAATGGCTTTCTCCAGGGCCCCAAAAAATGGATATCGCATGGGAAGAAATCGGGACTGTATGAAGAACGTGTAAGGGCTTCCCAGCGAAAGTTCTGCAGCGTACTCGAAACAACCTTGGCAAAATGTGGGCGGGCGTCATCCTGGAACAGAACGTTGTCATTCATCGATATTCCTAGACATTTAGATTTGATGACACGCTACAGTTTTTGCAGATTGTCGACATATCACTGTGTGTCAATTATGACACCGTGTTCTACAATGTCAGTGCGCAGTAGGAAGTGCAGCCGAAGAAAAAGGTGCCTGTTGTTTCGACTACGCTGAAGAAGGATCGCTGGGTAATCCCTGCACATCCTCCATCCAGTCCTAAACTCCCTTTGTGCGATTTCCATATCTTTGAAGCGCTGAAGAAAGACATTCGTCGTCACTGATTTGTTTCGGACGAAGAGGTGCATGCTTTGGTACAATCATGGTTCAGTAGAAAACTACAAGCTATTTTCCAGGAAGGCATTGACAATCATGTCTCACATCAGGATAAATGTATTAACAGTTACGGCTGTTACTTTTGAGATAATAAAGTTTATTCACTTTTTTACATCTGTCTCGTTTCAATTTGACTACGCCTGATATCTGTCAGATGTGTAAATGCACCCATTCTTGTAGAATATGATGCGTGAAATGCAAATGTAACTGCGCATTGTAAATACACTGACGCAAAAAAATCGCAACATCAGAAAAATTGTTCAAATGGCTCTGAGCACTATGGGACTTAACATCTGAGGTCATCAGTCCCCAAGAACTTAGAACTACTTAAACCTAACTAACCTAAGGACATCACACACATCCATGCCCGAGGCAGGATTGGAAACTGCGACCGTAGCGGTCGCGCGGTTCCAGATTGAAGCACCTAGAACCGCTCGGCCATAACGGCAGGCTAACACGCAATACCAAAAAATAATTAATATAGAGTAATTAAATGTCGGAAATACATTTGTCTACGTAAAATTCTGGTGCATTAATAACCAGTGTAATGGCCAGAATTTTGAATGCAAGCAAGCAAACGTGCATGCCCTGTGCTGTACAGGTGCCAGATGACAGTTTGTGGAATGGAGTTCCATGGCTGTTCCGCTTGGACGATTATTGCTGGTTGTGGATGACGCTGAAGTTGTCTTCCGATGATATCCGATATGTGCTCGAATGGAGAGAGATCTGGTGATCGAAGAGGCCAAGACAACATGTCGAAACTCTGTAGATCATGCTGGGCTACAACAACCTTATGTTGGTGAGCGTCAACATGTAGGAAAACGCCACCTGGGATGCTGTTTATGAATGGCAACACAACAAATCGAATCACCAGACTGACGTACAAATTTGTGGTCAGGGTGCGTGGAAGAACCACAAGAATGCTCCTACTGTCATTTGAAGCCATACCCTAGATCATAATTCCAAGTGAAGGTCCAGTGCGTCGAACACAGACAGGTTGGTTGCATGCCCTCAACTGACCCCCACCTGGCCTCATGGCCATCACTGGCTCAGAGACAGACCCACCTTTCATAAGAGAAAACAACAGATCTCCACCTTCCCTCCAAGTAACTCTCACTTTACACCACCGAGTTCGCAAATGGCTGTGGTTTGCGGTCAATGGAGTGCACGCTACGGGGGGTATGGATCGGAACTGTCCTTCAAGTAACCAATTTGTAACAGTTTGTTGTGTCATTGCGGTGTCAACCGCTGCTCAGATTGCTGCTGCAGATGTAGTACGACGCGTCAGAGCCGTAAACCAAACACAATGGTCTTCCCTCTCGGTTGTTCCATATGGTAGTCCGGAGCCCGAACTTCGTGAGACCGTACATTCTCGTGACCACCGCTGCCAGCAATCATGTACAGTGGCTACATTCCTGCTAAGTGTTTCTGCAATATCGCATAAGAAACATCGTTGCCCTGTTACACGACCTCGTTCAAACTCACTTACTTGTTGATAATGGTGTCTTTGTCGCCTTAAAGGCATATTTGACTACCATCAACTCACTACATCCAGTCTCAAAGGTAACTGACGCCCATCATCATCACAGTGCGTATTTAAAACAAACCTGATTTTCATCATCGCAGTGGTGCTACTAGCGCCACTCTTATACGACTCGTGCGAAATTTGAATAGACATCATCTTTCAGATGTAGAATCACTCCTACCAACTTTCTTTTATGTCGCACATCTTCATCTTGGTGTTTGGATGTTTTTTTCCATCAGTGTAACTAGCTTGCTGACGTTAAATGAAGGTCTTCATATTCCAGCACTTACAGTTCAGTATAACAAATTAATTCCCCCTCCTCCACTTGAGCAACTGCATGAGTCTAATCTTTTGTGCTCTGTAGTGAAGAGATTGTCGATCGACGCTGCATATCACACGCACGTTGCATGCACATCGCACGCACGTCACACGGATGTCGAAGGTATATCACACGCCGTACGTTGCACATCGCCTCACGGAATTATAAATCTACATGAAAGGACTTCAAGACATGTTGGAAAACTCTATTAAGCAAATGGATCAAGAAATATCTTACGAATAATTATGTATAAAGTCAGTTCCGCAAGCATTATTATTACGATTTTTGCCATCTGTTACATAAATCGTACAGCTATATATGAAGCTTTACCACCCGTTGTTGGGCTGTATTTTGCATTATTCTCATCCGGGAAAGTACAAATGAATGTCACCGTTGTTAGTTGATCATGGAATGACGTTTTTGTAGGAAGGAATAGGTGTAAAACTATATTTTAGATACCTAAAGTCAGAAATTCATCTATATGTTTCGGCGTGTACAGGGTAATTATAGTAAAAGTTCCAGTTTGAAAACGGTATAAAAAAAACCACTGTTCAGAATGACGTCAAATTTGAACCGAATGTTACCGAAGAAGGGCGAAACGTAATGAGACAAAAAAAATTTTAACGAAACTTTTGGCACTAGACGGCGCTGTCAGCGAGAGGATATGCAAAATAAAAGACACGGGGTAGACGGCTGCCCGCATCTCGTGGTCGTGCGGTAGCGTTCTCGCTTCCCACGCCCGGGTTCCCGGGTTCGATTCCCGGCGGGGTCAGGGATTTTCTCTGCCTCGTGATGGCTGGGTGTTGTGTGCTGTCCTTAGGTTAGTTAGGTTTAAGTAGTTCTAAGTTCTAGGGGACTTATGACCACAGCAGTTGAGTCCCATAGTGCTCAGAGCCATTTGAACCATTTTTTTTGGTAGACGGCTGTTCCCCAGTTTGCATCTGAGGCACTCGATTTGATTGTCTCAATGAAGAATCGAGCGCTGCTAGTAAGGCTCTTTTACAAGAACAGTGGCGGTGCGCCAATAGCTCTGCAGAAGTTACAGACACTGAAGAGTATGAAAAAAGGCGTTAGTCCAATATCCACCAAGGCTCTGCAGAAAATGATTAAGAGATGCGAAAAGACAGGCCATTTTGAAATGCAGTGTTGCAAAGGGAGGAAAACAACAGATCCGACATCGTTAGAAGATGTGGCCATAGCATTGCAGGAGGGGTCGAGCAGTAGTGTGCAAACATGCAGTTCACGGGGAATTGCCCGAACTTTGGACTTACCTGTGAGCACGGTGCATAAAATTCTATGAAACATCCAGCACTGCTATCCATACAAAATTACTCATTTCAAGAATTGGTTCATGTTGACCTACCAGTAAGACAAACGTTTGCTCTAGTATTTCTTGCTGGTATGGAAATGGACAATGAATGGCCGAGGAACAAATTGTAGCCCATTTCCATCTCCAAGGACATTGCAGTACACAGAACAGAAGAATATGGACAGTGGAAAATCCACTCGCACATCATCCCCCCCCCCCCCCCCCCCGAGGAGATGGGTCTTGCGGGTGCTGGTTCCCGTACCATCACTGGTAAACGCTGTAAGAGTCTTTTGAGGACCAACATCAATCAGACCCTTTCAGCGAGGATGTGTGGGTGTGGGTGTGATCATTTGTATGCAAGATAGCGCTCGTCCGCAACTTGCACAGTGAAACAGCTGTTGCAGAGTCATTTTGGAAGTGCTAAAATTATCAGCCGTCAGTTACTTAAATCCTGGCCGTCCAGGTCATCTGGTCTTAATATGTGTGACTTCTGGCTGTGTCGTTATCTGAAAGATACTGTATTCAGCGCTCCTATTACGAATGTAGCTAAAATGAAAGTACGCATTGCATTCTGAATGTGACCCCTGAGACAATCCGATTGGTTTGGAACATGGTGTTTCTCAATTTCAACTTGTGGCAGAAAACAGTGGACATAATACTGAACATGTCTTGCTCCAGTCTCTCAACAGTTAAGCACCGATTTCATTGTTGCAATTCACGCGGTTTTTGACCTCAGGACAGTTAAAAACCAATGTAATTTTTTCCTTTTTATGCGGTTTTTGGCCTCAAAACAATTAAAACCCGACGTCTCTGTTACTTTTTATGCGTTTTTTGGTCCTAGGACATTACAAAACCTATTTCTTTCAGCCAATGTTGTAAGGCCATTCCGTGGTGTATGGGCTTCCCTACCCAAAAGTGCCACAACTGTTGAATGTCAAACATGTGCGGTCATGCATATTACAAAGTACTTTTGGTTCAATATGCATCTCACACCAGAGCCGCAGCAAATACGATTCATCTTCCATTTGTAGCAGAACCCAATCACGTTATGACACTAACAGCGCCATCTAGTGCGAAAATTTTCTTCATTTTTTTCCATAATATTCCCCCTTCTTCGACAATCTTTCTTTCACATTTTGCGTTATTTCCAGCAGCGGTTCTTCTTTACAGTATTTTTACACTGGAACTTCAGTTATAATCACCCTGTATAATGGCTTTTTTGGCTACCAATTTTCCAGTTTTCAGGTTTGGTGTCCTACCACTCTTCCAATTTTACAACCTTTACTGCCAATTTTATGAACAATTCGCCAATTTCAGGATTTGGCGCCCTACCATCTGCAATTTTAGAAAATCTTCCTACCAATTTTTACTACCAATTTCTCAATTATTTCAGCCATTACGACTGATTTCCTACCAATTTGCCAATTTTACACGCTATGTTACCAATTTCCAGATTTGGTGCCACTGGACTAACATTTCCTACCATTTTCTAGAATTTGAAGCGTAAAAAAAGTAGAAAATGTAATAACTCGCAGGAACCTGCCGTGTTCCCACTGAATGTTAGGCTCGCGAGTAACTATCGCATTCTTATTGTGGAAGAAGTACATCTCGTATGTTTATCATGTTTATTGAAGATCACTCAGGAAAGAGCACATAACATAGGCAGTGATTTCACAATAATAACCAATAGAACGTTACAGAAAACTTGGGTAGAACTCCCCAGAAACGTTCTGCAAAATCAACAACGGAACAATTATAACGTAGCACATCGTTTAAAAGTCGGAACGCTCGCGCGCCGCGGCAAGGAGTAAGTACATGTCAGCGCTCCTCGCGGCCGGCACGCGAACCTTGCGTTCCGTCAGCTGTTCGCGGCTGCCAGCCGCGCGACCGCCTTCGACGCCACACAGCCTCCCACGGGAGAGCGGAGCTCCGTTGTTGTTGGTAACTGCCTCAGACGCTGTCCTTGAACTTGGCCGGAAAGTGCACACGACGTCCGGACCGCGTTGTACGTTGTGTCTGCGTCGAAGCAGCTGCGTGACGTGCGGGATTATCAGCTGGCGAAAACGCCTGTCGGTGGAGGGAACTGTGCGTATCTAAAGATTCCTCCGAGACAGAAGCAGCTTTAACTCGGTCGACCGACACTGTGCTCCTTTTTCCATTCACCAAAACTTCCATAATTTTGTCCCGTCTTGTTATTACGCGGTGTGGTCCAGTGTAAGGTGACGTGAGCGCTGGTTTAATCCCGTCTTTGCGTAGCATGACATGGGTGCAATGCTTTAACTCTTTATGTACAAACGTATGCGGTGTCCTATGTGGCGATGCCGGATGTGGTCGCACGTGTGAAATCCGATCCCGCAATAGGATTATAAACTGGAACGACTGTGATAAGTCCCCCGGTGAGGTCCCTGGATCAATAAACACGCCTGGTAGCCGCAGGGATTCCCCATAGACCAACTCAGCAGGGGATGCGTCGAGGTCTGGCTTATTGATGCTGCGGAGGCCGAGTAGCACTAAAGGAAGAGCCGTGGTCCATTTCGATTCGTGACACATTAGGGCCACTTTGAGGGACCAGTGACACCGTTCAACCATGCCGTTGCTGGCTGGATGATAACTCGTTGTTACGTGATGTGATATGCCGCAAAACTTGCTCAGCTGAGTAAACAATTCAGACTCGAACTGGCGTCCTCTGTCAGTTGTTATATGTAATGGACAGCCGAAACGAGTGGCCCAGTTGGACATAACTGCGGCAGCCAGCGTTTCGGCAGAAATGTTATCAATCGGAATAGCTTCTGTCCAGCGAGTGAATCTATCAATGATGGTTAGAAAAAAATAGTGTTGACCCTCTGAGGGCGCTAAAGGTCCCACGACATCGAAGTGGACCTGGGCGAACCTCTCGGTCGTGTCTGGGAATTTGCCTACTGGCGCGCCAACACGACGTGAAATTTTGCTGCGTTGACAATTGACGACCGCGCGAGCCCACTGACGGCAATCTTTTTGTATCCCCGGCCACACGTAACGACTTCGTCGTCGCCTTTACTCCTGAATGACATAAATCGTGGAGGTTATTAAATATTTCCTTACGCAGGTCTGCCGGGACGAATGGACGCGCTTTGTTATTGGAGGTGTCGCAATATATCTTAGTGTCTGCTCCTGGCACATCAATGAGCTTGAACTGCAGGCCTGCTGTGTCATCGTTTAGGCAATTTTCAAGTTCTTGATCTGATTGTTGTGCTTGGGCCAGGCGTTCGAGGTCGATAGTCTCCGTGATTGCATTGACGCGCGACAAACAGTCTGCCACTACATTGTTCAACCCAGAGATGTGTTTAATGTCTGTGGAAAATTGAGCAATAAATTCCAACTGATTAAACTGCCTCGGCGAGCGTTTGTTGTTATTCTGGCGGAAGGCAAATGTCAGATGTTTATGGTCCGTATAAATTGTAAATACTCTCGCCTCCAACTGCGTTCGGAAATATTTGACGGAAGCGTAGATGGCCAACAATTCCCGATTGTAAGCGCTCCATTGTTGCTGCGCGGGTGATAATTTCCGAGATAAAAAAGTGAGGGGCTGCCAGGCTTCGTCCACATATTGCTGCAATGCTGCGCCGATGGCCACTTGGCTAGGTTCCACCACGAGCGCAAGAGGCGCGTCTAAAGCAGGCTGGGCAAGAAGCTATGCTTTTCTTGGCGCTTTCGAAAGCGTCTATCATTGTCTGTGACCACTGCACAGGCGCTTTGCCTTTTGTTTTCCGACCGGCCAACGCTGCTGTAAGTGGTTCTTGAAGTTCTGCCGCATGTGGCAGATGGCAGCGATAGAAATTGAGGATTCCGAGGAATCTACGTAATTCTTTGACTGTCTCTGGGAGACGAATATTCAAAATGGCTTTAACTTTCTCTGGCAAAGGATACGATCCCGCAGAAGAAATTTGGTGATCCAAAAACTTTATCTCCGGTTGTCCGAACACACACTTAGTGATGACGTTCAAAACAATGCCGTACTTGTGACGGCGCTCAAAAACTTCAATGAGATGCTGTTCATGTTCCTCTGGCGTCGCGGAGAAGACGAGTATGGCATCTAGGTAGGCAAAACAACATGGTAACCCTCGTAATACACAAACAATGAATCGTTACCACGCCGGCCGCGGTGGCCAAGCGGTTCTAGCCGCATCAGTCCGGAACCGCGCGACGGCTACGGTCGCAGGTTCGAATCCTGCCTCGGGCATGGATGTGTGTGATGTCCTTAGGTTAGTTAGGCTTACGTAGTTCTAAGTTCTAGGGGACTGATGACCTCAGAAGTTATGTCCCATAGTGCTCAGAGCCATTTGAACCATTTGAACCAATCGTTACCACGTTTGTGCGGCGTTTCTCAGGGCAAACGTCATAAATAAGATTCCGAACAAGCCGAAAGGCCTTGTAATGGCTGTCTTCGGGATATCTTTCTCAGCAACCGTAATTTGTGTGTATGCTTTGGCACAATCCAACACACGATGCACCTGTTTGCCACACAGCGCGTGATTGTAGTCTTTTAGGAGAGGCACTGGATAGCGGTCTGGAATTGTTCTCGCGTTTAAGGCTCGGTAGTCGCCGCACGGCCGTCACATGCCGTTCTTTTTAGGCATCAAATGCAAGGGTGACGACCACGCCCCACTAGACGGCCGGATAATGCCCTAGGCCAGCATAGCTTCAAACTCTGCCTTGGCGATCGCGAACCGGTCGGGAACTAATCGTCTGGGTCTGCATGAAATCGGGGGACCAGCCGTCATATTAATGTAGTGTACAGTATCATGACGTACCTTTTGTGGGGCCCCTGGAGGCCTCGTGAGAGCAGGGAGCCGCGCTAGCAGCTTATAGTACCTGTCGTCTGCAGCCTGGATCGCCTTGGCGTCGTAAGTTACAGCGTGGCGCCGGAATCCAGCGGTGGACAGCCCTGTGACTGTCCAGCAGCCGAGCGTTGGCGACCTCAGGCATCAGGCGGTAATGCGCCAAGATAGGCTCCATCACAGCTGCTACTATGAAGTTCCACACCATAGAACGTCTCAGTCCGAGGTCTGGTTCCAAATGCTGTACTCCATAAGTCGTGATCGCAGAATTATTAGCGGCCGACAGTTGAAATGCGGAGGTCGGACGGTATTTATGTAGCTTATCGCGTGGTAGAATGCTGAGGTCGGATCCGGTGTCGATCAAACACTTTAGCCCTGTTTTGCGGTCCGTTACGAATAAACGTACAGAAGATCTGCCCGGTGCGTTTACTTCCGTGTGATGTTTGTTGCTGGTATATGCACAAGCCAGATTACATTTGCGTGCCTGCTCTCCATATCGCTGGTGAGACCACCATACGTTAGTAGGCGGTGCGTCAACAGAGGCGTGCGCTCGCGATGAAGAGCGGCTTCGGGATCCTCTTCGGAACTGTCCTTTAACGTTCCGGTCGGCGAGCAGTTCATTCATTTGTCTACTGAGGGCGTCGACCTTGCTTAATAAGTTCTCGTTCAGCTGTTTGTTAAGTGTTTCCGCTTTATTCGCGAGACTATTGTAGTCGGGAGTAGTTCCCATCGAAGCAGTGGAACACGCCGTCGACGGATCAGAATAGGAAGCGGGCGCAATTGCGTCTTGAATCCGGTCGGCAGGATCGGCTACGGCGTCAAGCGGCATATCGGTTTGTGACGCGACGACGGCTTTCACTTGTGCCGGCAATCTACCTCTCCATAATGTACGAAGTAGCGTATCCGGGACCGTGCCTGCATCGACTTTGCTCCTCAGGTGACGGAGGTATTGGGACGGTTTTTTGTCTCCATTGTCCTCCTGTGTTAGAACCTGCTGTACCCTCTCCTCTTACGAGGCGGATACTCGTCGAATTAACTCGGTCTTGAGTTTTGTGTAGGCCTCTGTGTTGGGCGGCGAAGTTATAATATCCTGTACTTCGGCAGCGTATCGATGGTCTAATTGGCTCACTACCAATGCGAACTTGGTGGAATCCGACGTCACACCTGCACAAAGAAAATTCGCCTCGACTTGTGCGAAACATAACGCGGAGTTGTGAGGCCAGAATGGTAGTAGTCGTACTGCCAGTCTTGAAATCGCGGGAGTTTCTGGTGTATCTGTCATGTTTCCGCTAACGATGTTACTTTCTTGGTCCTGATGAATCGTCTTCTTAGCCACAATCACGTCGGGGTCACCAGATGACGCGTTCCCACTGTGCATTAGGCTCACGATTTTTTTCCTTTATTGTTTTTTTAACACCTTTTACAAAAGGTAGGCCGGCAGCAGCCTATCTACGCCTCTCTTCGGCCACAGACAACCATAGAACAGATAACATGTAGACAGATATACAGAAAATATGAATATGAAACAACAGGTGGCTGGCTCTGAGCACTATGGGACTTAACATCTATGGTCATCAGTCCCCTAGAACTTAGAACTACTGAAACCTAAATAACCTAAGGACAGCACACAACACCCAGTCATCACGAGGCAGAGAAAATCCCTGACCCCGCCGGGAATCGAACCCGGGAATCCGGGCGTGGGAAGCGAGAACGCTACCGCACGACCACGAGCTGCGGACTGAAACAACAGCTGACACACATAATGAGGATAACGAAGACGTTCGAACTGAATTGCATTAAGCAACTGCAAACGTACACGAAGGTACAATGAGTACACTGTGGAACGGTGGAGGACACTAAAGAGACACAATTGCACTGGAATGAAGAAAGACTGCACAGAAAAGATTGACGATAATCTTCGACGCACTATACACACAATTGCACGAAAAAAGGGAGGGCTGCCACAGGAAATAGGGGAGAGTAGGAGGGAGGTGGGGAGGAAAGGCTCGCGACTAACTATCGCGTTCTTATTGTGGAAAAAGTATGTCTTCAATGTTTATCATGTTTTTATTGAAGTTCACTCAGGAAAGAAAACATAACATAGGAAGTGATTACACAATAATAACCATTGGAACGTTACAGAAAACTTGGGTAGAACTCCCCAGAAACGTTCTGTAAAATCAGCATCGGAACACTTATAACGTAGCACATCGTTTAAAAGTCATGGAACGCTCGCGCGCCTCGGCAAGAAGTAAGTACATGTCAGCGCTCCTCGCGGCCGGCACGCGAACCTCGTTGACACTTGCGTTCCGTCAGCTGATCGCGGCTGCCGGCAGCGCGACCGCCTTAGTCGCCACAAACCAAATTTAAAAGCAATATCGTGTTTTGTAATGAGTATGTTGTTGTCTTCTACCCTGCTCCACAAATTTTCCATAAATTTTCGGCCATTTTGCAGAATGTTCTGTGACGTCATTAATTTGTACACACACTAATGTCAAAGTATCTTACGTTAACATTTACCACCATTTGCCGAATATGCCTTTGCGTCATTAATTTACGCACACAGTATAATGTGCTCTGGCTACACTATAAATCTAGAGTAACGGATTTGTAGACATGTCGGAAACTCTTTATGGTTCTTCAGCGTCATGCAGGAGTCAAAGGAACCTATCATATAACATTCTCGTCAGTCATCAGGACTGGGGTCAGATCTGGCTATGACGTTGATTGACCAAAGCCTGAGTAATATGTCTATTTGCAGTAATGCACTGACAACTATAGTTGGCATTGACTCCTTCTGTACGTATGTTTTGCTACTCTGTGTAAAATCATTTTGTTCGTAATTCAACTTCTGTCACACCTATTAATTGCTACGCCACTATTTGGTAATTGTCCAGCAGGAAGGAGGGTACTTTGTACACAGTTTTTCTGTAGATAACATTACGAAACACCTATTTGACGATATACCGAATGCAGTTAGATATGGTCCCTATGGTTCAAAATGGTTCAAATGGCTCTGAGCACTATGGGACTCAACTGCTGAGGTCATAAGTCCCCTAGAACTTAGAACTACTTAAACCTAACTAACCTAAGGACAACACACACATCCATGCCCGAGGCAGGATTCGAACCTGCGACCGTAGCGGTCGCGCGGTTCCAGACTGTAGCGCCAGAACCGCTCGGTCACCAGCGGCCGGCTATGGTCCCTATGACTCGAGTATCAGGCGATTTGAGTTTTGTCTTAATTTATACTGTAGTGGGTGGGCGTTTTCGGAGCTCTTCTTACTAAGCCAATGGCAAATGAGAAACAGGATAGGGAGATTTGATAATATGCAGAATATTAATAACACTTTATATGTGAATATATTATTGGTATTTAGAGAAAGGGTATACACATATACAGTACTGATATGATGTATCATAATGAATGATAGCTCTCATTAAATGTGTATAATGTAAGATGATGCCTACAACAAAGAGAGAGAACCATATAGTGTCTGATTACAAGATTAATCATGAATATCTTGAGCACGTCACGTCGTGTAAGTACACTGCTCCGCAGAACTTAAGGACCAGTTAGATAAAGTAACATAACACATTAACAACTCATTGGAAATGAATGAATGTGTGGGAGCATGTTGCCAGAGGTCTCTCAGTCGTGTACAGAAAGCTGGGCCTTACATGACGTGAGGTCAGCGTGACTATAGTGCCAAATAGAGCTGAACACGCAACAGGGGGCAGTTGAACGAACGGGAAAAAGGCAGTGTTTGTCGATCAGCGAGTAGTTACGGTGCACTGTGGTGATGTTCTTCATTGCAACATAGCCAAGGAATGTCTGGTATGCCAATCATTTCAAGCTAGTCATTTGTAAGGGTACTGGAAGTGGAGTTTAATATAGTGGTAACATTGACATGATGTAGTAGACCACAGAAGCGCATGTCGCTGAATAGACGATACCGTTTAACAAACAGTTATGTCAGGGGGAGTAGCAATATTAATGAATGAGGTACCGTTACTCACAGCATCATGTTCCCGCAAAAACAGGAGTTGCTGCCCCATCGTAAATCCTTCTCTTATTCATCATCGAAATGCAAATGTGAGGCTAGAATGAAGTGATTATAAAACACAATGGAACGAGACAATGTGCTCACACTTGACAAGGACGACATATGGACACGCTAACGTCATTTTCGGTGTACCCGCTCTGCAGTAGTATAATATCAAAAACAACCGTATGGGCAACATTAGACAATTAATGTTTTCTTCATGTGCGTGGCAAACACTGCGGTTATAAATCGAAGCTTAATACACATAAACACACAAAATAGAGTAATAAGATCTGCCATGTGCTACAAGATGTGATACCACCTCCTGTAAATCAGTGTCTCAATTTCCTCGTTAAATAATTAAAACTACAGACAGACATGTAATAGTGTTCATTAGATACATTGGTTCATTTTTTAAGACCTACGAAATAGCATTGCTTGAAGGACTCAATCATAATTCGGTAATACACTTATTTGATGGTACTGTGGATGTTTCCCCTGATGCTTCAATAGAACACTAATGCATTGGCATTGGCATATCTATTTAAAACAGCAGATAAAAACTCGCTTGATGCCTTCCTAAGAGATAATCTACATTCCTTCCAAAGTACACTACTGGCCATTAAAATTGCTACACCGCGAAGATGACGTGCTACAGACGCGAAATTTAACCGACAGGAAGAAGATGCTGTGATATGCAAATGATTAACTTTTCAGAGCATTCACACAAGGTTGGCGCCGGTGGCGACATCTACAACGTGCTGACGTGAGGAAAGTTTCCAACCGATTTCTCATACACAAACAGCAGTTGACCGGCGTTTTCTGGTGAAACGTTGTTGTGATGCCTCGTGTAAGGAGGAGAAATGCGTACCACCACGTTTCCGACTTTGATAAAGGTCGGATTGTAGCCTATCGCGATTGCGGTTTATCGTATCGCGACATTGCTGCTCGAGTTCGTCGAGATCCAATGAATGTTAGCAGAATATGGAATAGATGGGTTCAGGAGGGTAATACGGAACGCCGTGCTGCATCCCAACGGCCTCGTATCACTAGCAGTCGAGATGACAGGCATCTTATCCGCATGGCTGTAACGGATCGTGCAGCCACGTCTCGATCCCTGAGTCAACAGATGGGGACGTTTGCAAGACAACAACAATCTGCACGAACAGTTCGACGACGTTTGCAGCAGAATGGACTATCAGCTCGGAGACCATGGCTGCGGCTACCCTTGACGCTGCATCACAGACAGGAGCGCCTGCGATGGTGTACTCAACGACGAACCTGGGTGCACGAATGGCAAAACGTCATTTTTTCGGATGAATCCAGGTTCTTTTTACAGCATCATGATGGTCGCATCAGTGTTTGGCGACATCGCGGTGAACGCACATTGGAAGCGTGTATTCGTCATCGCCATACTGGCGTATCACTCGGCGTGATGGTATGGGGTGCCATTGGTTACACGTCTCGGCCACCTCTTATTCGCATTGATGGTACTTTGGACAGTGGACGTTACATTTCAGATGTGTTACGTCCCGTGGCTCTACTCTTCATTCGATCCCTGCGAAACCCTACATTTCAGCAGGATAATGCACGACCGCATGTTGCAGGTCCTGTACGGGCCTTTCTGTATACAGAAAATGTTCGACTGCTGCCCTGGCCAGCACCTTCTCCAGATCTCTCACCAATTGGAAACGTCTTGTCTATGGTGACCGAGCAACTGGCTCGTCACAATACGCCAGTCACTACTCTTGATGAACTGTGGTATCGTGTTGAAGCTGCATGGGCAGCTGTACCTGTACACGCCATCCAAGCTCTGTTTGACTCAATGCTCAGGTGTATCAAGGCCGTTATTACGGCCAGAGGTGCTTGTTCTGGGTACTTATTTCTCAGGGTCTATGCACCCAAATTGAGTGAAAATGTAATCACATGTCAGTTATAGTATAGTATATTTGTCCAATGAATACCCGTTTATCATCTGCATTTCTTCTTTGTGTAGAAATTTTAATGGCCAGTAGTGTAATAATGTAAGTGTAGACGAGATATGGCTGAAATTCAAAGATACAATATCGACAGCAATAGATAGATTCATACCGCATATGTTAATAAGAGACGGGACTAATCCACCATGGTACACAAAACACGTCAGAACACTGTTGCAGAAGCAACGAAAAATCCATGACTAATTCAGAAGAACACAAAATCCTCAAGACTGGTTAAGTTTCACCTAGCTCGAAATTTAGTGCAGACGTCAATGCGAGATGCTCTTAATAGTTTCCACAATGAAACATTGTCTCAAAATATGGTAGAAAACCCAAAGAGATCCTGGTCGTATGTAGAGTACACCAGTGGCAAAAAACAGTCAATACCGTCACTGCGCGATAGCGATGGAAATGTTACCGATGATGGGACCACTAAAGCGGAGTTACTAAATACAGTTTTCAGCAATTCCTTCACGAAAGAAGATGAAGTAAATATTCCAGAATTCGAAACTAGAATAGCTGTTTGCATGAGTGACATAAAAGTAGATACCTTAGGTGTTGGGAAACAACTCAAATCACATAAGAAAGGCAAGTCTTCCGGTCCAGATCATATACCAGTCAGGTTCCTTTCAGAGTATGCAGACCAAATAGCGTTTTTCTTAGCAATCATACACAACCGCTCACTTGACGAAAGGTCTGCTCCTAAGGAGTGGAAAGTAGCACAGGTCACACCAATATTCAAGAAAGGGAATAGGAATAACCCATTGAATTACTGACCCATATCACTGACCTCAATTTGCAGTAGGATTTTGGAGCATATACTGAACTCCAACATTATGAATCACCTTGAAGAAAATGACTTACTAATACATAACCAACACGGATTCAGAAAATATCATTCTTGTGCAATACAGCTAGCTCTTTATTCCCATGAAGTAATGAGTGCTGTCGACAAGGGATCTCAGATCGATTCCATATTCCTAGATTTCCAGAAGCCTTTTGATACCGTTCCTCACAAGCGACTATTAATCAAATTGCGCGTGCATATGGAGTATATTCTCAGTTATGTGACTGGATTCGTGATTTCCCCTCAGAGAGGTCACAGTTCGTAGTGATAGACGGTAAATCATCGAGCAGAACAGAAGTGATATCTGGCGTTCCGCAAGGTAGTGTCATAGGCCCTCTGCTGTTTCTGATTTACATAAATGATCTAGGTGATAATCTGAGCAGCCCCCTTAGACCGTATGCAGATGATGCTATAATTTACCGTCTATTAAAATCGTCAGACGATCAATTCCAATTACAAAATAATCTAGAGAGAATTTCTCTATGGTGCGAAGAGTGGCAATTGGCACTAAACAAAGAAAAGTGCGAGGTCATCCACATGGGTACTAAAGGAAATCGATAAAATTTGGTATACGATAAATCGCACTAATCTAAGGGCTGTCAATTCGACTAATTACCTAGGAATTACAATTACGAGCAACTTAAATTGGAAACAACACATAGATAATTTTGTGGGGAAGGCGAAACAAAGAGTGCGCTTTGTTGGCAGAACACTTAGAAGATGTGACAAACCCACTAAAGAGACAGCCTACATTACTCTTGTCCGTCCTCTGCTGGAATATTGCTGCGCGGTGTGGGATCCTTACCAGGTAGGATTGACGGAGGACATCGAAAAAATTCTAAGAAGGGCAGCCCGTTTCGTGTTATCGCGCAATAGGGGTGAGAGTGTCACTGATATGATACGCGAGTTGGGGTGGCAGTCACTGAAAGAAAGGCGGTTTTCTTTGCTGCGAGATCTATTTACGAAATTTCAATCACCAACTTTCTCTTCCGAATGCGAAAATATTTTGTTGACACCCACCTACGTAGGGAGAAATGATCATCATAATAAAATAAGAGAAACCAGAGCTCGAACGGAAAGATTTAGGTGTTCCTTTTTCCCACGCGCCATTCGAGAGTGGAATGGTAGAGAAGTAGTATGAAAATGGTTCGATGAACCCTCTGCCAGGGTGAATTGCAGAGTGACCATGTAGATGTAGACGTAGATTTACTGGTTTACTCGCGGCATCCAAACAGACCAGCAGACGGAATGTCCTCAATCCTCGACTCATTAAAAACCTGTGTCCGCTTTTCTCAGGACTAATGCTGAAGTATCTTACCTTAATAACTTTTGGTGAGTAGCAATAGTTTGTGTGTATTTGAATTGCAGGATCTGGCTGCTGAAATAAGAGGAATTTGGTAGGAAATATTTTGTTTAATTTACATACATATACGAGGGCGAGTTGAAGAGTAATGCCTCCGAGTTTTTAATGCGAAAACACTTAAAGGCGTTTAAATAAAACAAACGTTATTAACATACTATATCTTCATTCTTCATGTCTACATATATGCATCCCTGTTCTAATATAGGGCTTCCAATTGTAGCGTGTAACATGGCGGTGCGTAACGTAACTACGACAGTGTGTAAGAAACAGCGCGCTATAATCGAGTTTAGAATCCGAAGAGTTCGTGCACACACTGAGCACTCTGTCCTTCAGCACGACAGTGTCAGGCAATACACGAGTGCTGCGACATCTGTAACAACCTGACGCCTTGTGTGCACCGTCAGCGATAATCCTCCATAATGTCACGACCTGGCCCCACGCGATGGTCATCTGTTTCCAAAATTTAAAGAACATCTTCGAGGACTTCACTTTGATAGTGATGAAGCAGAGGTGAGGTTATAACTTCGTCAAGAAAGTCAAACATTCTGCAGTGACGGTATCAAAAAATTGGTCCTCGTTGGGAGAAATGTGCTCGTCGCCAGGCTGATCATGTTGAGATATAAATATGTAGACATTGGAAATAAAGATGTAAAAAGTTAATAACGTTTGTTTTATTTAAAAAGCTTTAAAGAGTTTTCGCATAAAAAATGCGGTGGCATTACTTTTCAGGACTCCCTCGTACATACATTTTCGTTAATGTGTTCTGCAATCAATTGTCAACTAAACCCCTTAAATTCTACCTGTATAGCATTCAGACCTGTAAGTACAATAACATACATAAATATCCTGCCCCTGAATTCAGCTTCTACAGACCTGACATTTATAGGATCTACACTCCTGGAAATGGAAAAAAGAACACATTGACACCGGTGTGTCAGACCCACCATACTTGCTCCGGACACTGCGAGAGGGCTGTACAAGCAATGATCACACGCACGGCACAGCGGACACACCAGGAACCGCGGTGTTGGCCGTCGAATGGCGCTAGCTGCGCAGCATTTGTGCACCGCCGCCGTCAGTGTCAGCCAGTTTGCCGTGGCATACGGAGCTCCATCGCAGTCTTTAACACTGGTAGCATGCCGCGACAGCGTGGACGTGAACCGTATGTGCAGTTGACGGACTTTGAGCGAGGGCGTATAGTGGGCATGCGGGAGGCCGGGTGGACGTACCGCCGAATTGCTCAACACGTGGGGCGTGAGGTCTCCACAGTACATCGATGTTGTCGCCAGTGGTCGGCGGAAGGTGCACGTGCCCGTCGACCTGGGACCGGACCGCAGCGACGCACGGATGCACGCCAAGACCGTAGGATCCTACGCAGTGCCGTAGGGGACCGCACCGCCACTTCCCAGCAAATTAGGGACACTGTTGCTCCTGGGGTATCGGCGAGGACCATTCGCAACCGTCTCCATGAAGCTGGGCTACGGTCCCGCACACCGTTAGGCCGTCTTCCGCTCACGCCCCAACATCGTGCAGCCCGCCTCCAGTGGTGTCGCGACAGGCGTGAATGGAGGGACGAATGGAGACGTGTCGTCTTCAGCGATGAGAGTCGCTTCTGCCTTGGTGCCAATGATGGTCGTATGCGTGTTTGGCGCCGTGCAGGTGAGCGCCACAATCAGGACTGAATACGACCGAGGCACACAGGGCCAACACCCGGCATCATGGTGTGGGGAGCGATCTCCTACACTGGCCGTACACCACTGGTGATCGTCGAGGGGACACTGAATAGTGCACGGTACATCCAAACCGTCATCGAACCCATCGTTCTACCATTCCTAGACCGGCAAGGGAACTTGCTGTTCCAACAGGACAATGCACGTCCGCATGTATCCCGTGCCACCCAACGTGCTCTAGAAGGTGTAAGTCAACTACCCTGGCCAGCAAGATCTCCGGATCTGTCCCCCATTGAGCATGTTTGGGACTGGATGAAGCGTCGTCTCACGCGGTCTGCACGTCCAGCACGAACGCTGGTCCAACTGAGGCGCCAGGTGGAAATGGCATGGCAAGCCGTTCCACAGGACTACATCCAGCATCTCCACGATCGTCTCCATGGGAGAATAGCAGCCTGCATTGCTGCGAAAGGTGGATATACACTGTACTAGTGCCGACATTGTGCATGCTCTGTTGCCTGTGTCTATGTGCCTGTGGTTCTGTCAGTGTGATCATGTGATGTATCTGACCCCAGGAATGTGTCAATAAAGTTTCCCCTTCCTGGGACAATGAATTCACGGTGTTCTTATTTCAATTTCCAGGAGTGTACATTTGTATACCCTCGTACTGCCTGAATACAAGCATTTAGACACTGTCCTAACAGCTTCATATTTCACTATCTGAAGCATCCTCCACAGGCAGCACAAAAAAATGACACAGATTCTACAAAAAGTTTATTTACAAGAACAGGAAACACTGTTCGTCTACTCCGATGAATAATAATACGAGATTTTACAAGTTGAAAGTCACTGGCTGAAACCCGTAGTTTAGAAAACAAGTTTGTCACACGTATGGAAATGCTAAGTCTCGCTGAGACCATATTGAAGCGAAGTTCAACTAAGAGTTTAACTTCTTCTGTCTTGCCATACTGTTAAAATCCAACAGACAATGTAAGTTCTTCCGTCTATGCACGAAGTTAAAGTTCCATTGGAACAGTCTACGATCAGTGAACTACAAGAATCATCTGAGCAAAGTTTTACGACATCCACAACCTCGAAGTCATGTCCGTCAGCGGCGTCGCAGCTACCCAGGATACGAACTGGAATCCTGGCTTCCAGTGAACTGACGGTGGACGGTCGTGCGCCGGCTTAGATACCGTGCAGAGGCTGGATATCTTGGGATCTATTTTCGGTCTCTTGGATTGCGAAAGCAAGTAATTTCCCGCTACCCGCGAAATCTGGCGGTCCTCCAAGAATCGCCTAGTGGAACAGCAGGAAATCTGTTTTTCGACGGGAAGAGGTTACCTGGAGTTGGGCAGCCTACGACGCTCGCGTGTATGATGTGATGTCGACCTTGCAGACGTAACGCCGTGACATGTCACTATTCCTACGCAAATACACTGCGCTTCAGACTTACATGATCACTTTTTCTAAACCCCATAATTGCCTCCCATTCCGACACAAAAGTATGAAAGTTGGCTCAAAGCTACCTGCAGCCTTCCTCTCCAATGCTGCCAAAGTGTGGCGCCCTGCGGCTTCATCTTCAGGCTCTACGAAGCTTCAAACAGTAAGGCGTCGGCACTTGCGAGAAAAAGGCCAGAGCTCAGTCCATGTGACGGGTAGAATGGATTAATGATGCCACACTGGCCCAGTGATTCATGCCTTTTTCTGAAAATGTTTCTAAAACATTTACCTAGGCCACCCACAGGAAAACCACGTGATTTCAACACCGGGTGTCACGGTTCTGATCTCCATCTGAGGGGCGTCAAAAGAATGGTTCAAAAAATGGTTCAAATGGCTCTGAGCACTATGGGACTTAACTTCGGAGGTCATCAGTCCCCTATAACTTAGAACTATTTAAACCTAACTAACCTAAGGACATCACACACATCCATACCCGAGGCAGGATTCGAACCTGCGACCGTAGCGGTGGCGCGGTTCCAGACTGTAGCGCCTAGAACCGCTCGGCCACCGCGGCCGGCTCAAAAGAATGGGTAAAACGTTGTAAAAGCATGTGATACATCCACTTGTGGTGTTGGGGAGAATTGAGGGGAAATTTGGTACCAATTAAACATTATTAGCCCACTTTGCACGTCTGAGCTGTGGCCTTTTTCTGCATGTGTTGACACCTGACTGTCTGTAGCGTCTTTTGGTCCGAGGATGAAGTCACAGGGTGCCTCGTTTTTGCACCATTATGTAGGAACGTTGTAGGCACCTTTGAGCCATATTTCAAACTTATGCGTTGGAATGGGGGTCAATTACGGGGTTTCCAAACAGTTATCCTTTCATTTTGATGTTCAGTGGAGTTCACAAAGTCATATGCACCAGACGCCAGTGGCTTAGTTTTCTCTTTAGCAGTCATCAACGCATGTAGCAATCATTACCACACAGTATAGATCAGAACTCTCGAATGTTTTATGTAAACCCCATGTCCTCTGAAGTTATTTAAAGCACAGCTTTCGCCATATATCCACTTTTGAAAACTTCCTCCCAGACATATCGATGTTAATAGGTGTATGGGCCCGATCGTACTCTGTCGTCATCTACTTCTCTGTTCACTCCAGGTCGTCCCATTAGTACTACTCTAGTCCCAACATGTTGAATGTTTTCTACTTTTATTGCTACATAAATGTCACTGTCGGGTTCTAGTCCAATATTTATCCGTTTACACCCACTTACAGTCAGATTATATGTATAGGCGAATAGCAACATTCTGCTAGCACTTAACTGAGGCTCAGCGAGTTGAGTAAGTTCCATTAGCTGCGGCTAGTTTGGTGGCGTACGAAGTGGAATGCCGATCACTACGCGTCATGGTGCTGCAATTCTGCTAGTAACGGTTCGGGGGTATTTTACGTTACTGGAAAAAATAAGAAATAATGGAGAATAGCTACAATCTATTAATAATAAAATTGATAATAATTATGGGTGGCCAGCTGTTTACTTTCAGAAGTAACTATAAGGCGCTGTCTGGGTTGCGCAACTCAATGGATTGACGGCAATCATTTTTAATGCTGTAGGAGAGGCATTTAAAAAAGGAAAGACAACTCCAGCAATTGCATCTCTTTGCCTTGGAGGGCCAAATCAGGTAACGCATCTTCGTGCCATTCTGTTGCATTGCCATTATTTCTTGAACAATATTCCCATGTGTACCTCTCTTGATTGCTGGGTAAGCCAAAGAAACTATCATACACTCTTCCATTATCATGTCTTTCCATACTTGGTGGGCAAGGTAGTGAATTCATTTCTCTTATGTATGTTACAAGAAATATAATTGTTAAAGTCTTTGCTCGAAAGAAGTGTCTCGCCACTCGAGCACATGATGCATAGGGATCCGGAGAGATCGGGCACAGAAGCTGCAACACTAAGAAGAGGAATCACTTCCCGGCTCTTTGGCTGTTTATTAATGTACATAGATTCCCACTAACAAAGCACGAGTCCTGCTGTTGGCACCTCATGCTGATCCTTTAACTATGACATACCGTACAGAGCTCGAATGAGAGGTAATTGGGTTTTTATAATAAAAAAGCGGGGGGGAGGCTACTTGATTCCTATTGCCTGAGAGCATATTGCCCGAAAGCTGTCGAGCCCCACGGCTACTGGTCGAGGGCAGTAGCGTATGACTGACAACTAATTCAGATCGTTCGGATTCTCTGAGCACAGTCTACACTCTGGTTATTGCTCGCGAGCGGTGAGGCCTCCCGGCTATCGGCTGAAAGCGTGATGATGTTGGCCTAGATGAAAGTGGAGGAGCTGATGTGGAGGATTGACCTTGAATATAATAAACACAATTGCCTCAGCAGTCTGGAAGTGCAGTTTCTGGAATTCTGACACCCGAAGCGCTGATTGCACAGTTCCTGGAACACTGACGCCGGAAATTGCTGACCTTGCATTTTGAGATCAATCTCGATATCAAGGCATTCTAAAGCGCCTGTGCTATCCTACTGAGGAAGGCCACTAATAAATATGGAATAACTTTCATGACGCTACAGCAATTCTGTCGAAAAATGAAAACTGCTTATACTGGTTTCACACACTTCTATAGTTTAATTACCTGAGAAAACATTGTATTATACGAAGTAACAAAGTGAATGTTTTAATGTGAATTAATTGCCAAGTTTATTGCTAGCATCTACAAGGTACCCAGTGAATCAATTCGTAAAAGAACGTTGAATACAATATTTATTCTTAGCGTCACTTAATTCAGATATTAATGAGATATTATACTCTTCCCAATTTCAGACTCTAATACAGCTGTACCTAATGTAGGATACAAAAAAATCTCGTTGGGAGAAAATCCAAAAGAAGACAGATGAAGGAGACGAAACCAAAGAAAACTGTATACTTGTCAAAGCAGAAGGCAGAGAATAATAAGAAGAAGACTAACAAGAATAAGAAAAAGAAAAAGAAAAAGGGCAAGAAAAAGAAGAAGAGTATGATCATGATGATAGATATGATGAGGATGATGGCGATGACACTAAAGAAGAGTCATGAAAGGAAGTTCTCGGGGATATCATTGCTCATAAGCAAAGCTACCCTTCCTACAGAATGTTAAATTCAAATATAAACCATAAATATACCCAAATCGTTAAGCCTGAGTTAAATAAAAGTGCCGGATCATTGCTGAGAGATGATGGCATACATATTGATATAGGTGGGAACGAAATGCACCAGGCATTTACAATTGGAATAAACCGAGTGAATTGGCAAAGCAATTAGTTTTCTTGCTACCTTCAAAAGTGGCAGGCAATATCTCACGTACTGATGAAAGTACATCTATCTAAGTGGAACTTCACGAGGCATCGATTACTATAACTAACGGTGAAAATGCAACTGCGCTGTAATAAATGTTTGTCAACACCACTGACCACCCTGATGACGAAAACAACAATGGAAACCTCGAATTAGCTCTCGTTTCCAAATTATGGGAAGGTGCACTTAATTACAATTATATTTTATCAGCGTTTACCGACAGTCCCTTCCCTCATAGGCTTCAAAGTCCCGTTGATGGTAGACAGAGTGATGAAGTTTCAGGCAACAGTAGCTGCATGTTTTTTGCCGCTATTTTTAGTCTGGGCTCGTAGCAACAAGGGGAAGGGGAAGAGGAAGGGAGGAGCGGAGTGTGTTTCAACAAGCATAGTTTCAGTCTGTTACAAGCTGTGTTCTGTTCGTAAGCTGGAACAACGTGTTACTGAAGTCTAGTTAGTGCGTGTGGTCACCGTAATTCAAATGGTTCAAATGGCTCTGAGCACTATGGGACTTAACATCTATGGTCATCAGTCCCCTATAACTTAGAACTACTTAAACCTAACTAACCTAAGGACATCACACGACACCCAGTCATCACGAGGCAGAGAAAATCCCTGACCCCGCCGGGAATCGAACCCGGGAACCCGGGCGCGGGAAGCGAGAACGCTACCGCATTACTGTAATTCTTGTGATCCAATGTGCTTCGCAAATGCTAAATATAGTTGGTAATTTTTGCTACATTTTGGACAGGCTGTTCTGAAATCGCAAAGGAGGTCAATAACGGCTTATATTAGAAAGGCGTAGAGACTGTGCTTTGACTGTGAAATTGGGGACCAGGACAAGCCTTAGGCTCCGCTTCTATGTTGCATACCTTGTGTCTCTGGTATTCATTAGTAGTTGAATCTTAAAAGATCTTCCATGAGCTTTGCTACCCCCATGGTCTGGCGAGAACCATCAAACCATTTGAAGAGAAAATCGTCCTTGACATATCCTAACATGCTGTCGGCCATCCGACCGGAGCATCACGGAGACGGACTGCCTGTTCCTGTTCAACCTAATTGTAATAGTGACGAGGGCTGTAGTGAAACTAGTGCTCCACCATTACCTACAAAATCTAGTTCTTCAAAACATCGTGATTTTGAGTGTAACGATGAGTGTACAGAGATTCACAAAATAGCACAGTGTGGACTTAATGGCGTAGTGAGGAATCTGGAATTATTGAAAGGGAAAACTGAACTGTTGGCATCAAAACTGCAGCAGTGGGACTATCTTGATAAAACGGTCAATATGACATCGTTCCGTAACCGCCATATGTCATTTCTCTCATTTTTCGAAAGCGAGAAGAAGTTGCTATGTTGTAATGACGTACAGGGACTAATGACAGCTGTGGGCATGGAGTATGAAAGTGATCAGTGGAGGTTCATCGACTGTTCCACAGTAAGTCTCAAGTGAGTGCTACTGCATAATGGCAACCGTGTTACCATCGATTCCGATTGGGTATGCACCTTACATGAAGGAAACGTATGATAACTTGAAACAACTGTTATTGCGACTAAACTGTGACAAGTTTAAATGGCAGGTTTCGAGGAATCTGAAAGTCGTAGGTATATTACTTGGGTTACAACATGGCTACACCAAACTCTGTTGCTTCCTGTGCCTCTGGGATAACTGCGCCAAAGCATTTCATTACAAAAAGAAAGACTGACCTAAGCGTCAGTTACTTGAACCAGGATCGAACAATGCTATGCACGAAGTACTTGTCGAATCTTTATATAACATTTGGCCTATCGAAAAACTTCGTGAAGTCCATGGAAAAAAGTGGAGAAGTATTTCTCTACTTTCGCGAGAAATTTCCACAACTTAATGAGGTGGAGGTGAAAGAGGGAATTTTCTTGGGTCCCCAGATACGCAAACTGTACAAAGATGAGCATTCCAACACCATCCCGGCAGGTGGCGACAACTTGGCTTGGGATGTCCTTCTTCAAGTGTCAACAAGCTTCGTAAGGATCTTGTGGCAGTTCTTCTGCACTGCTACAATCGACTAGGGTGCAACATGTCCTTAAAGTTACATTTCCTAGATTCCCACTGGGACCTATTTTCTGATAACGTGCTGTGACCGACGAGCACGGAGAATGCTTCCACCAGCAAATTTCGGACATGGAAATGAGATGCCTGGGGAAATGGAGTGCATCAATGTTAGCCGATTACTGCTGGACGCTAATCAGGGAATCACCAGTAGAAAACTACAACTCCAAAACGAGAGCTAATCTTGCACTTTTATAAACATTTTCGTTATCACCACGCCCAAAAACATGAAATTTAGGAAAACGATATAAGATGGCAGTGTCGTCAAGACGAGACTTGTTGAGTTATACCACAACTTGCTGACTAATCGTATTTTTTGCCTGTTGGAACAAGTTGAAACTGATTTGAACTTACTTAGTCAGTATGCTAGTGCGTTATAAAAAAGAAGGGGGACCCACAGCGAGTAGCATATCATTGTTTTTGGACCATTACGGATGCTACCACTGGTCATATTTTATTTATCAGTTACCTGTAATTGTAGAAAACACGGACTGTTCTGCTTACATGTTGCAGAAATTGAAGCATCTTGTAGAAGCAGAGAGTGCTGTAGGCACTGGAAGACTGTCAGTGTTGGAGAGGAAACAACAGCAACCAATATAGATCAACAAACACGGAAAACCCAAATTTGGAGTGGCAGTTCTGGTTTATCTGAAGGAATGCAAAATACATGTACTGTTAAGATTCTCAGTTGCAGTGATGATGAACTTGACTTTCTCAACTGTGGCACCGTTTGCATCACATGTCATCGAAGAATGAATAACATGGGCAAAGTTGATTTCGAAAATAGTGACACGAAATTAACATAATTTCTTTATATGTTCGTAGCAGGAAGTCTGTGCATATAAAAATGTAAGTTCCTATTCACAAAGTATTATGCAGTGAAACTACAAGAGAAATTAATGGTATGTCTCTAAAGGAAGATCGTTGTGACGCTGTATTCGATTCACAAGAGTGTAATGTTCTCACATACAGTCATCGGTTTTGATTATAATCTAAATGCTTTTTCAGAAGTGAATATGAAAACGTACAGGCGCTCAATAAGGAGGGCTTTAGGGGTTATGAACACCTTGTTGCCTCTGTTTCATTACGAAAAAGTGATTGATTATTAAATTAAAGGTATATCATTCATACTAAACATAGTTTGTCCATAAATTGAAATCGGTGTCATTTCTCTGTTTACAGGCAGATACAGCTGTCAAAACTTGGTTATCTGGTAAAGATATCTCAAATATTTACTTGAACTGTAAGAACCTACAGTTTGCAATACATGATATTCTAAAAAGTGTTGAAGATGACTATTAAATTCGTATTTTTGCACTGTCTGAGAGCATATGGTGACAACAATTTGTGCTGAAAGTCAAAGTTAACTGTAAGTTTAGTGTATGTGTGAAAACGTGCTTAATATAATTGTAAACAATTTTATAATAAAATTTGTATCCGTACTATTTTTGGATTTTTTGTTCCTATCCTCTCTGTAATATATTATAATATTGTTGCCTCATTAAAGTAATCATTGCACAGAGGTACAGAGGCAGTTATATATATATATATATATATATATATATATATATATATATATATATATATATATATATATATACTGAGGCAGTACGATATCTGACACAAACATTTTTTTCTGGTGTAGCACATAGGTGAAACGTACTAATTAGGATGAGGCAGATGGGCAAATACCGTATGTAATATTTTAATGTTGTGTGTACACATCTGTGATGAAATTTAATGTTGAAACAGTACCGTATTTGACATTAACAGAGATGAAATGCAGAGGTGGAACGTTAAGAATCGTGTGTTTGTGTGTGTGTGTGTGTGTGAGAGAGAGAGAGAGAGAAGAAGTGGAAATAAAGCTTTCGTAAAATGCACAATTCCTGGATATCCTTGTAAGAGAGAGTGATGAGATAAGTAAGGACTACACTATTTGACAAGTGAAAGAAAACAGAGATATGAAATACAGAAGAGTGTGTGTTTGTGTGTATGTGTGTGGGTGGGTGGGTGGGTGGTTGGTGAGTATGTGTTCGTGTGCGCGTATGATTGCGCCAAATTAAGCAATGCAGAGGCAAACACCTTCGAACGTGGCGCCAATTCATTTGAAGCTTAGATATTTTTTCGACATGGGATGATTATATTAAAGACTAATGTCTTTGAACGTAACGTCATTTTAAGTTATTCACAGGCAAAACTCTTTTATTTTATACCATTCAAGTTATGGTAACGTAATTTGGTACTTACATAGTGATTGGTTGACTCATTTTAATACCCTCTAAAATACTATGCTGTGATTGGCCGGAGGAGGGGGGAGTGGAGGGGGTACAACGCTCAACTGGGCCACTTCTGACACATGGGATTTTTAAATTCCTCCCTCAACCCCCTTCCCAGTGCTATCTTGTATTTTAAAATTCCCACCTCTACCATCTTGCATTGTTAAATTTCACGCCACTGCCATCTTGCTTTTTTTGGCGACTCCAGCACCAATGACGCCGAAAACTCGAAAAGCTACAACTTCCTTCCTGGACGTCCACGTTGGGAGCAGCTGGCCCTTTTGAGGAGGGCCAGGCAGTTTACCTCCATTGCCGGCACCAATCACCAAAACGACGGGAGAAAGTAGAAAGATGGAGGCAGTGCAGTAGCCGGAGCGGACAGCACCTGTGAGTCGTATGAGCGCGTTGCCTTTAAGTGCCAAGATCTAAGGTTAGGTCGGTGAAAAGGTGAACTTTTTGGAGATTCTTTCAAAATCACTCTTTTACCTCCATTGCCGACACCAATCACCAAAACGACGGGAGAAAGTAGAAAGGTGGAGGCAGTGCAGTAGCCGGAGCGGACAGCACCTGTGAGTCGTATGAGCGCGTTGCCTTTAAGTGCCAAGATCTAAGGTTAGGTCGGTGAAAAGGTGAACTTTTTGGAGATTCTTTCAAAAGCACTCTTTTATGAAACGTTTCGTTTTTATTTGTATGCATATGTATTTTGCGTGAAATTGTACTGATGTCTTGCAGCATGTGGATAGTAGTATAGTAATTTAGGAGTCTGTTTCCGTTTGAGATGAACTGTAGTTGGTAGGAGATGGTGTCTGTGTATACTTATAGTCCAATTGCTAGTATATTTACCGGTGGCAAATCTCAATTCCAGATGTGAGTGTTATATGATTTACCTGTATCCTGTGAAATGGGAGACTTCAAAAAAATTTGTAGATATTGGGACAAATCAGATTTTGCTGGTCGCATTAGATAGGGAAAACGACACTTACAAATCAACAGACGACCTGTGTCAATGTCTGACAGAGCAGATTATTATATGCCCTTCAGTGGTGGTACAAACTGCTGTGGGGATGTGCGAGGCAGAGTTGTTTCTAGGGGGACTTTCGCAGATGGATGCCCACAGGACATCCTTGCAAAACAACTTTGTATCCAGAAGGCATGTCCTCACTGGTTATATTCAGTATATGACCCACTTCTAGTTATTACTACTGATTGAGACGATTAAGGGGTACAGAGCTCTTAGAACTATGAAACAGCACTGTACTGCACTAAGTGTGACATCTCAGGGGCAGCTTTACGGCTTTCGCAACAATAACAATGTTTACAGCTTTAAAACTACTGTATGTGCTGGACAAACCTCTGGAAGTGCTACCCACTAGGAATTTGATATACCTGAATAAGACCTTGAATCCTACATTACTAAGTTCTCTGGATGAAGTTATAGTCACTGAGAAGGGACGCACTAGTACAGAACAGATGTTCCAACATACTGAATTGTATTACAGAAGACACCAACACAGGGTCATAGTAATAGGAGTTCCATTTTCACATGCCATCTTACTCCTGGTCCTCGCTTGTGCAGCCTGTGTGTATTTACTATGGAGAGCTGTCTATTCTCGTGAACTTTCCATCCATGACATACTGACCGAGTGAGTCATCCCCAAGATTTAAGTAGTTATGGGTGTACCAATAACTGTACACCATGTGGCAGAGTGTACAAAGGATAAGAGAGAGCCAGTGTTAACATTGTAAATAAGAGTGTAAGAGAATATAAATACTACTATTTTACTGCAAGTAATCCACAAATTTACCAGCAGTCTTGGATTCAATGTCTGAATCTCCTAAATGAGGGAGGAGTGTTGCAACAAAATCCCTCAGAGCAGAGTTTACAACCCATGACTGAGCTGGGCAGCCTAGATGCCTGTGAAATCCTGCTTCCAGGGCCGGAATATTGCTAAAGCGGCACAGTGGCGAACTGAATTACAGCATGCAATATGCTGCACAGAATTAGTCTCCTATATGATCCAAGCAAGAGAACCCACTTATAACAAAGCTGTAGTCTTATCTCTCTCTTCTCTCTCTTCTTTATATATATATATATATATATATATATATATATATATATATATATATATATATATATAAGGTGAGTTTGTGTGTGTTGTATGTCCAGGATCTCCTCCCAACCCTGGGATCAATTTCCCCCAAATTTGGCAGAGAAACAGCAAGTCTCAGAAGTATCAGCACTGAGGGTTTGTAACCTCCTAGCGCCAACTGGAGCGGAAATAGGGCAAAAGGGAACTTTTTCACCCTCTGATGTATAGGCTGTCCTGCATGACAGGCATATTGTGTAGGTAGAGTATCGGTTTCCTGATCGACTTGCTTTGCTGGGCAGCCTACTTGTCAGGGACAAGAAAGAGTTTGTGAGCCCCAACATTTAGGCTGCCTTACACGAGAGGCACACTGTGTTGGAGTATTATCAGCCTGCCTTATCGACCTGCTTTACATGGCTACTTATACAACAGGGACAAGAAACGGTTTTTCAGGACCCGATGCGTTGGCTCCCCTGAATAACAGGCATATTCTGATACAATAGTATCATTAGATGGAAGGATGGACAGCGGGTGAGAGAGGCAGGAGAGGATGGATAGAGGGAAGGAAGAAGGATGGTAGGGACAGAGACAGGTGGAGGAGGAGAAGGCTGGAGAGTGAGGGAAGAGGAGACAGAAGGAGAGTGTGGGGGAAGAGAAAGTAGACACCACAGACAGGGGATGTAGGAGGTAGACAGAGAGGTTGGTGAGAATGGGATGGACAGAAAGAGGAGTGAGGAGGGGACAGACATAGAGATAGGATAGAGAGGAGGAGTTACATAAAGAAAAAGGGAGAGAAGCTGGTGGACAGAGAGAGGGAGGAGTAGGACATAGAGAGAAATTGAGGAGGAGGTGTACAGAGATTGGAAGAAGTGAAGGGACAGAGAAAGTGGAGAGGGGGAGATGGGCAGAGGTGGGAGGATGAGATAGTGACAGAGGAAGAGGTAGAAACAGAAAGGGGGAAGGAGGTGTGCAATATTGTGTCGAATGCATATGTGGGTGAAGCTGCAGTGAAAGGCTAGTATATATAAAAAGCAGTGTGTGTGTGTGTGTGTGTGTGTGTATGTGAGTGTGGGGGGGGGATGGGTGGGTGAGGGTATCTAGGATCTCCTCCCAAACCCCTGGACCAATTTCAATTAAATTTGCCACCAATGCTGCATGCCTCACGAGTATCACCACAGCAGGGTTTATAACCTCCTATAGGTGCAGATATATGGGAAAAGATGTGTTTTTCCAGCCCCTGGTGTGTTGCCTGCTCTGCACAACAGGCATGATGTGTTACGAACAGTACAAGCCTGCCTTATCGTCCTACTTTGCATGGCAAGCCTATACACCAGGGACAAGAAATGACTTTTCAGTCTCCAACATGTAGGCTGCTCTGTACCACAGACATACTGTGTTGGAGTAGTATCAGCCTGTCTTATCCATCTGCTTTGCATGGAGAGCCTATACTTCAGTGGGCAATAAATGATTTTCAAACTCCTGATTTGTAGCCTACCTAACATCTAGCATGACAGGCATGCTGTGGGAGTAGTATCGGCTTGCTTTCTTGACCTGTATTGCAGGGGATACATATTCCAATGAGCATGGCTGGGAACATTTTGACATTGAAAGAGGAGAGGTTTGACAGAGGAAGGGGAGGAGGAGATGGACAGAGAAATGGGATGGAGGAGATAGACAGCAAGGCAAGTGAGGTAGGACATGGACCACAAGAGTTAGAGGATGGGGAGACAAACAGAGAGAGGGCAGGAGGAGATAGACAGAGAGAGGGGGAAAGAGAAGGTGGACAGAGAGTGGTGGAGGAAGACATGAACAGAAAGAAAGGGGAGAAGGAGACGGTTTTGGAGAGAAGAGAAGTAATAGTTGGAAAGAGAGAGGCAGGCAAAGGAGATGGACACAGCGAGTGGGGGGGAGGACATGTACAGAGAGAAGGATTGCAGGAGATGGACAACGAGAGAGGTAGGAGAACTTGGAGAGAGAGAGTGGGAGAAGGAAATACATAGAGAGATGTGAGGAGGAAAGTATGGAGAGAGGGAAAGGGAAGAAGTAGACAAAGATACTATAAGTAGGAGATGGACAGAGAGAGTGGAGGAAGAGGAGGTGGGGCGAAAGAGGGAGGAAAGGGAAAAGTGACAAAGAGAAGGGGGCAGGAAAGGCAGTTGTAGTAGGACGGTGGAATATGGAGGGAGGTACTCAGCACATGAAAAAGTGAGAGGATGTGAGAAGGGAAGTGGAAGAGGGCGAACTGGAACATGCAAAGAGTGCAAGAAGGCTGCTGGAAGAGGAACAAGTTGTGAAATGGCAAATGAAAGAGGGCCAGGTTGAGACCTTACCATTCCCTCATTGCCTACTCTTTTAACTACAAAACGTTATTTTTCAACATATTTTCGTGCGATGCGATGGCGTTTCTGGGACGTCCTGTATGCCCACATGGTAGCGCTATACTGGTCGACATCGTACCCAATGTGGAAGGTGTGAGATCTGGGCTGCAGGGTGGATGAGGAGGAATATTCAAATGAGGTTTTGTGAACTCCTTTCGGGTGCACAGACTTGTGTGAGACTGCACTGTGATGGAGAAGGAGAAGTTCATTTACATTTTGTGGCAATGTACACGCTAGAGTAGTGTCTTCAATTTTCTAAGGGGACCAAAATACATTTCCGGGTTGTTCGTTGCATCATAGGGCATCCTACATAATAACCCCTACAGAGTCGAAAAAGACCATCGCCATGGCTTCACCAGCTCAAGGTGCGGCTTTGAAGTTCTTCTACAGAGGAGAGGTGGTGTGGCGTCACTCCATGGATTGCCTTTTTGTTTCTGGTTTGAAGTGACTGCACTGTGATGGAGAAGGAGAAGTTCATTTACATTTTGTGGCAATGTACACGCTAGAGTAGTGTCTTCAATTTTCTAAGGGGACCAAAATACATTTCCGGGTTGTTCGTTGCATCATAGGGCATCCTACATAATAACCCCTACAGAGTCGAAAAAGACCATCGCCATGGCTTCACCAGCTCAAGGTGCGGCTTTGAAGTTCTTCTACAGAGGAGAGGTGGTGTGGCGTCACTCCATGGATTGCCTTTTTGTTTCTGGTTTGAAGTTATGAACCCATGTTTCACCACCCTTGACGATCTTCGACAAAAAATTATCACCATCACCCTTGTAATGTGCAAGCAATTTCGCACAAGTGGTTTTTCGTCCCTCTTTATGGTCTTCTGTTAGGTGGCGATTATCTTGAATGAGAGTATCTGCACGCTCCAACTTTGCAAAAGTCACAACTGTATGCTTCCAGCTGGCACGCGGTAGAACAGACAGGTTTGTGCGACCTTGTTGCGATGATGAGAGATGCCTCACCCACTAAAACGCCGTGCTTTTGCTCACTGGCAGATCTCCTAAGACATTCTAGAAGCACAGTTCCCCTTGGTTTGCATCTCCGCTGCAGGTGGCATTTTTCGAAAATTCATAGCTTCAGCACAATAATATTTGATATCAGGAACTTGTCCTGTGTAATTTTCATGTTATTGTCTATTGAATAAATGTGGGTCGTTACCTTTCTTATATTCTTTAAACTCAACAGTTTATGGAAATTTACTAAGTTTTCCTTGACTAAACTTGCTGCATCTATAATTTTTAGTCCTAATTGTTTCATCTCGAATAACATTAACTTAGTTCCTATGTAGATAGTATATGGCTTTACCATATTATCAATACAGTACTTCAAAATTAATTGTAAATCATAAACTTTAGCATAAAGAGCTACAAATGTGTAATCACTATGTTAATTGGATATCGTCTGTGCACAGGACTCATCATTTGCTTTAAATTTGTAAACAGAATCACCATTAAAACTTTGAACTATTATTACATCTACATCTACATGGATACTCTGCAAATCACATTTAACTGCCTGGCAGAGGGTTCAGTGAATATGTATTCCTATTTCTTGTTGAGCTTCATACACAAAACACTTATATTTATCAGTATAGGTACAAGGAATTCTCTTTGGGGATCCTTTCTTACAACACTTAAACTGTCTTCCTGTAACAATATTACTGTAGAACATTAACAAATATAACCATTTCTATATTCTGCATTAACACAACAGCCATTTTTACTCATTTTGGAAACCTTTGACTATTTTTCTTCACTCAGTTTTCCTTCACAACTTTCTTGTATTCGGTATTGTATATAGTATTTATGATTTTTGATTTCTACTTCTATAACACAGTTTCCACATCTTTCAAGCCACAGTTATGTACTTTATACCACAAACAAATCCTTTCACATTCTTCATATTTATAAGCTATATCACAAACTTCTTGGTGAGTGTTTAGTCATTCCTCATTATAACACTATCTATCACATTTTTCACATTATATCTCATTTTTCACTGCATAATATACATATATTTTTCTTTCTATCTTGCATTAATGTTCGTTCTTGTTGTTATATGTTTTGTTGCATTTTTCACAGAAATATGATGATCCTAAGAATGGTGACAAATTATTAATTACATCAAAATGATCATGATTTTTATATAGATGCTGTCTCAGGACCATGATAGATAACTGAATTGAAATTTTCAGCAAATACAACATTCATTTGAATATCCAAATCCTTTTTTATTGCATTTGTCCATTTGGTTACATAATATCCTTATTAAGTCTTTTTGTAATTTGTATTATCTCCTCATCTAATCTTCCTAATTTCATCACTAGTTAGGTCTCTGCCTAGTATAAAATCTGTGTGGTGTTAATGCATGACCAATACTATGAGCGAAAACTTTAGATAGATTTGTTTTAACTTTTGGTATCTTCCAATGAATCTCCAAGAATCGCAGCTCTTCATCATATTTGCACTGGTTCATTATTCATATTTGGAAAAAATGTATGATCTAGCAAATTACTATTTCCATCTAGATCCTTTGGACAACATTGTCCATATATATCATAACTATGTACTCATATTTTGTTTATAATTAAAATATCAGGATTATTATTATCTTGATGAAACTGAATGTCAATCTACTTTGCCATAATACTGTCTCTGTTACTTGCAATATGTTTTAAGTTACCCTTATAATGTCTTTTTGTATTTTTCTTACCCCACTTATACATTGTAGTTCTATAGTCAGTATCTTTTCTAATACATGTAAGTTTCTTCACTCAATTCAAAATTTGTTTCAAGGCCATATCTGTCCTGAAGCATCATTAATCCTTCTCTAAATACATCACACACTTGAATATGTTCTGTATTATGCTGAATATCTAAGTAACCATAGTCATTTAACCATTTCATAGTCATATTGTTTTCATCTGCAACTATTATTTTCACAAACAACAATAGTAAAAGAAACTTCATTTGTATAGCCTTAAAAATCATAAAATTAAAGAAAAAATATTTTAATGAAATTTATTTTTATTAAATGGAGTGAGTCATCAACCTCATCAACAAGAAGTTTACATGTAATAATAAGCAAGTGTTTATGATTATTGATGAAAATAATAACTCATGGTTTTATGCAAAACACGTTTCTGTTTTTTTAGGATATTGATGTCCTAGGAATGCAATTAAAGACCATGTTAAAGAAAAATATTGTAAAAAATATGAAAAATGTAGTGGCACTGAAATGGTGCTACCTAATATTTATAGTAATCAACAAAAATATATGCCTGGTCTAAATTCTTTAGTTATGAGATCCAAAATGACTTTTGCAGAAAATGTCCAAGATTGGAATTATGAAGATGTTTTACTACCATTTCGTGAACATGGAGAATATAAAATTAAAAATGAAGTGAAAGAGATGGGTCAGGGTAAAATAACTCACTTGCAAAATATAAACAAAATTAAGGATAAACATATAGAAAATTTAAATGGAGTAGTTGATAATTCTATGGGAGTAATACAAGAAAGAAACATGGAAGTAGATACATTATTACCTCATGTTGTTCTGCAAACATTCGATCAGAATTTAAGATCAACATTTGTTCTTTTAAATTATTTGATGAAAACATTTAATATAATTATTATGTCACTAGACACAACAAAAAATTTTCAATGGCAGTTGTAGAGAATCGAAGACATACATCCAAATTGTGAAGAAATATTAGGACTTAATTATAATCATAACTCAGTAAATTTGTACCAAACTTTAAGAATTGTCTTCAGACTATTATTTACGTATTTTAAATGATTAACACAAGAACAATTGATTATTGATGTAATTGGTCTTCATCTTACAAATTTTTCACCAACTCTTCTGCAAATGGACAAGGAGAGTGACCTATTAACTTTTTATCAATACATTCTTACTGAAAAATAAGATTACATATTGGTTTTACAAATTGGTGATGAAGATCAATTAAACATGTAGAAAAATAGCTACCTTCAGACTGATCCCTTACTTCATAAGGTTCTATTTTTTTGTATGAATGATTCAGATACATTTTGACAGCTTAAAATATTTTATTAGGATAGGTTATCTTTAAATTCCATTATAAAATATTCAGACAGTGCTTGATCACTTCATATACTATCCCAATTTAATTATTTCGTAAAATTCTCCCATAAAAGCTTTTGATAAATTCTGAAACAGTCATATATATTGTCCTAATTTATTCTATATCCAAATTCCCTCATAAAATTTTCAGGTAGTTTCTCTCCACCTATTTTGTCACGAAATTCTCTCTGATAAAAATCGGCTACTTTACCAGCTGCTTTGTTTGTCATTCTTGGATTACGATATTAGATAATAGCTTTGAGTATGATTACTGTGTTATTAGATGTCAAAGTAGAAAGTTACAAACTCGATAATATGTACTTGAAGATAGACCTCCAAATACTGAAGAAATAATAAGCATAGAATATAACGCTAACTCAATTAAGTTGTGCAATAAAACAAAAGAACAATTGAATCAGAATATTAACTTTTTACATAAATTACTGTTCATTAGATAATGAACATGCTGAGCAACAACTTTTACAAGATCTAAGAAATTCATATTATTGTATGAATTATCGCATCCAACCATTTAACCTAGACTTTGTCTGCTTTCTTAAAACTTTCTCAACTGGATATACATCTGGTTATTTGTCATCAGTAACTCACACTCATAAAATTTTCATTTATTTTTCTCCATGCAGTGCATTTAGTATATATGTGGTTGGGTTAGAATGAATAGCATCTTCAATTTGAAAAATATCTATTGACCAATTGGCTGTGCATCCATTTTCAGAAATTCCTTCAAGTTTGCTGATTCAAACTTTATCGCCAACTTTATATTTATTACTACATCTTTCCTTTAAGCATTGTATTAAATCTTTCTAGAACAGAAGCTTTTAATTCAGTAAAAGTTTAATAATGATATATATTATGTTTTTTCATAAGCTCTTGAAATTTTTTATCAGAGAATACTTTACCATGATCTGTTTTTAAATTTGTTGCTTTAACATTATTTCAAAAGTTCCTGAAATATTTTAAATGGTTTTATCTTTAACTGGAACAGCCCAAGCATATTTTGAAAAAAAACATCGATTACAGCTAATAAATACTTATATCCTTCATTTGTTTTTTTAAATTCCTTACAACTTACCAGGATCCATTTCTACTAGACCAGGTAGCCATAAACCATCTATACCAAAAGACACAACAATTCTTCTTTAATATTTTCTCTCATTGGTTTATGCAATTCCTTAATAATTTCACATCTGAATGAACGATCCACCCCTTCACCTACAAATATTTTTATCGAATTTACTCTTTTCTTTAGATGTTATGCAAATTCATTACCTCCTTTGTCTTCCATTTTTTATTGTCATTCTATTTCGATGATGTGTGCAGTAAACTTTTTTAAATTTTAGACACAAAAAATGATTGTCTGAAAGGTTATTATTTATGTAAGAATAAACTTCACAAAATAAATTTATTTTTAGACCTACTGGAACACTTTTAAATTTATCTTTTAATTTTACAGTCAGAAAATTTCATTTATGTAATATTTTTGTTCATTGGATAGCAGTAGTTATTTCACACAGATTATGGAACACATTTCATGAAATATCAAAATCATTAAATGATAAATATTTTTCTACGTTTCTACCAGTATTAACATTTTAAGGGTAATTACATTCTCAAAATTGCGTATGTTTTGTTCATGACCAGTCATAAATGTAAATTCAGTTCCCTTTCTTTCCAGTAAACAACATCTGTCTAAGTCATAATTATGAATTATATTGATGTTATCTGTCATTTTATGACAGTCTCCTATAGCAATATCATAATCTGTATTTCTTTTATTGAATTGTGTTAAAATATTTTTGTATTCAGCTTTTGAAGCAAGATTGTTTGGTCACAGGCTACATTTCTAACTAGAGTCAGCGATAGCTGATGCAAGATCTGCTTTAGCTCATGCAAACTCATTTTCTAAATATTGTTTGGTAACTGCATCATAACCATTTACAGGATCTTTTATATCTACCAGTCTTCTACCTTTAAAATCAATATAACCCATAGATGCTTTAAAAATGTTACTTAACTCATTTTCAAATTGCTTAATTATACTCTCTATTTTTCCATCTACTAATGATTTTAATTCTGCACATGTATCATAAATATCACTAAGATTGTTGTTGAAGTGTTTAATTATTTTTTTCATTTTGGATTTATTTCTTTTTTAATATCTTCAGTTTTTAATTCCAAATCTTTTTGGATATTTTTCTAAGTTTATTTGCTCATTGATTTGCAGCTGCCTTTAGGCAGCACCAAAGTTTCAAAAAGTCCAGTTATTAAATTCAAACCATCATTACACTTATAACTATCTGACAACTATTTTAAAACAAAATGACACATATGGCCACAAATTACTTCATTAACATTTTGTATTCTTTGTCTGTTATAGTGCAGCACACTTGATTCAAAATATTTAACCAGTTCTTTAGGAATATTTCCACCAAATAAATCAGACACATTTTTTTATCTTTATTATTATAATAACATATCCAGTATTAGGCAGCATGATCAAATACAGCTAAATTAATTATTCCAGATTCATATTCTCTAGACTGATTTTGTAATTCGTGAACCATAAAAACATCATGAAATTATTTGATTTTTAATTCTTTAGCAAGTTTTTCTATATCAAAATTACATAGTGCATAAGATACATATGGATTACTTTTTGTAATTTTTTATTCCAGCGACAGCTTTCTTCTCTATTGCCAAATTATGTCGTTTTTATCACTTTTTTCCTTACCCATTACCACTTTTGCAATACGAGCTGCTCCACCAGCTAGTGAACCAAAAGTTCCTAGATATGGTATTGCTGCTAATAATAGGGGAAGAATTCCTCTTACACGTTTGTTAGTCCCTTTACTACTCTCTTTTTTGTTAGATATCCAATAATTTTTTCACAACAGGTGTACCTAATGTTATGAGTAAATTAGCACCACTTTTCTATCTATTTCTTTTATGTGCATCATTTAAAATGTTATCAATATTATTTAAATGTTCATTATTGAGTATAATTTTCATTGATTTTGGTGTAATTTTGTCACTAGATAGTAAAGTATAAACTATGCTCAAATTGTTCATTCATGTAGATAAAATTTTTATAAGAATTAATATTTTTATAGTCTCCAACGATTATCATCAACATCTAAACCAATGCCTAATTTTCCATACATGATTCCTCTTACTGTAGTTGCTGTAATTTTTCTCCAATTGAAGCATCAGAAGTATACAGTCTTTCTTTTACAGCTATTTGAAGTTTTTTTATCTGCTTTGTGTCTTTTTTCTAAGTCTTTATTATCTCAAAATGCAATATCATATTTTCTTGCAAGCTGCATCTAGTGGATTTATTCCTTGATCTCCTCTAGATAATCTGTCACCTAATTTGGTTCCTGGACCACAAGATCAGTAGCCTTTTAGATGCATTTCAAAAGGTAATGTTTTAGTTAATGTGTTAAGTAATCCTTTTCCATGTTTGTGGCAAATTCAAAAATATGATCAGATATGGTTTTATTTTTGGGTTGGTGATAACGACATCACTAAATTTATTTGTTAACATATGTGTTATTCCCACTTTCTCATTATAATAATTTTTATTTCCAGCCAATTCTTCTCCATAGATAACTGCTAACCTATAGATGAAATCTCTAATGCCATTCATCCAAATATATTCAACTGGTATTTCTGTATATTTTTAAGCCCTCATCTTTTTTGTGTCTTCACTTCAGTCTAAATCTATTTTTATTTTTAGAAAATCGTCCCCTTCTGAATCATCTTTATTTGACTGTAATGGTCTTAATTTTAGGAAGTAGCCATATACAGCTTTTTTATCGAACTATGGTATTTAATACCTGTACTTGATTTTATTTGCATTTGTTTTAGAATATAATGCATTTGAATGAAATAACATATCTGCATAATTTGTTAATTTAACACTATCAATTTTTTCAAACATACCATCTATAGTAGTGTGTTTTTAGTTAATAGATTCATTAGTCCATCTGTACCTTCATATTCATTTCCATTGATTGTTAACGTATCTCCTCCAAATTTTACTGGTTTATCGTGAATATATATAAACATACCTACAGTTTTCAGTCCAAAAACGTATTCTTCACTATGGTTGATATACTACAATATTCTTTCACTTATATTTATTTTTGTAACATCACCCTTCTTATTTTTTTAACAGCACCCCAACCTTGATCTACATATTTTTCTATCTTTAACCTCTTCGTCATATTTTGGCAATAAATCTTGTACTTCCAATTCACTTAGTGTATAGTCACACTGTAGACTTTCTTGTTGTTTAATTTGTGGTATATCTCCAAGTTTTTCTTGGTGATGATGAGCATAGGGAACGATTTGTTTTTCAACTCCTCTGTTTTCTTCAATAGCTGTTAGCACATCATCACCTAAATCTTCAATTCCTTCTTTAGCTTTTCGATTGCATCAATAACAGGCAGATCTTCTTTTTTATTTACTTATACTCAGTGTTACATGGCTGAGGGTGCTTATGCTGATGGTACATTGCACATGGTGATAGTACCAATGTAAAATGGTGAAGGGTGCTCCCTACCAAATTGACTTGGTAGAAGGTTCCCTATACCAATTTTGCGTTGTAGAGGGTACTCCTTACCAATGTTGCATGGTAGAGGGTGTTTCTTACCGATGTTGTTCAAAAATGTTCAAATGTGTGTGAAATCGTATGGGACTTAATTGCTAAGGTCATCAGTCCCTAAGCTTACACACTACTTAACCTAAATTATCCTAAGGACAAACACACACAGCCATGCCCGAGGGAGGACTCGAACCTCCGCCAGGACCAGCCGCACAGTCCATGACTGCAGCGCCTAGACTGCTCGGCTAATCCCACGCGGCGTCGATGTTGCGTTTCCTTCATACCTAAGTAGTGTGGCATAGGGTACTTTCGACCATGTTGCATGACAGAGGACGCCTCTTGCCGATATTGCTTGGAAGATAGAGGCACATACTCATAGTGGCATGGCAGAGCGTGCTATGTACCGTTGTCAGATTGTGAAGAATGCTCCGTACCAATGTTACGTGGGAAAGGGTGCTCTGTACCAATTTTCTGTTACAGAGGTTACTCCTCATCGATTTTGCAGGGCAGAGAGTGTTTTGTTTCGATGTTGTATTTTCTTCATACAATAGCTGTGTGCGTAGCGTGTTTTGTGACAATGTTACTAGGCAGAGGATGCTTCTTATCGATAACGTACGTAAAAGGGGGCTTCATACCCAATGTTCCAGGCAGAGAGTGCTTACTACTGATATTACATGACAGAAGGTAGTATGTACTAACGTTTGATTGTGAAGGATGCTCCCTAACAGTATTACATGGCGTGTACCAATGTTGTCTCACAGCGGGTGCTTCTTACAAATTTTGCATGGCAAATGGTGTGTCGTGTCGAAGATGTGCGTCACAGATTGCTTAGTAATTCATACCTGTCTTGTGTGGCGAAGCATGCTTCATACCAGTGTTGTGTGGCAGAGGGTGCTTCATACCAGCTTTATATGGAAGAGTGTGCTCTGTACCATAACACGTAGTGGAGAGTGCTTCGTATCAATCTTTTGTATCACAGGATGCTTCCTATAAACATTTCGTAGCAGACAGTGCATACTACCAATATTGTGTGGCAGAGAGTGTTAACAGCAACGTTATGCAGGAAAATGCAAGATAAGATCACACAGAAGATATATCTCCTGTCAGAGAGGCGCTGGAGTCCTACAGTCAGGTATTGACCATGTTGTTGTTGTGGTGTTCAGTTCTGAGACTGGTTTGATGCAGCTCTCCATGCTACTCTATCCTGTGCAAGCTTCTTCATCTCCCAGTACCTACTGCAGCCTACATCCTTCTGAATCTGCTTAGTGTATTCATCTCTTGGTCTCCCCCTACGATTTTTACCCTCCACGCTGCCCTCCAATGCTAAATTTGTGATCCCTTGATGCCTCAAAACATGTCCTACCAACCGATCCCTTCTTCTAGTCAACTTGTGCCACAAACTTCTCTTCTCTCCAATCCTATTCAATACCTCCTCATTAGTTACGTGATCTACCCACCTTATCTTCAGCATTCTTCTGTAGCACCACATTTCGAAATCTTCTATACTCTTCTTGTCCAAACTGGTTATCGTCCATGTTTCACTTCCATACATGGCTACACTCCAAACAAATACTTTCAGAAATGACTTCCTGACACTTAAATCTATACTCGATGTTAACAAATTTCTCTTCTTCAGAAACGCTTTCCTTGCCATTGCCAGTCTACATTTTATATCCTCTCTACTTCGACCATCATCAGTTATTTTGCTCCCCAAATAGCAAAACTCCTTTACTACTTTAAGTGTCTCATTTCCTAATCTAATACGCTCAACAACACCCGACTTAATTCGACTACATTCCATTATCCTCGTTTTGCTTTTGTTGATGTTCATCTTATATCCTCCCTTCAAGACACCATCCATTCCGTTCAACTACTCTTCCAAGTCCTTTGCTGTCTCTGACAGAATTACAATGTCATCGGCGAACCTCAAAGTTTTTATTTCTTCTCCATGGATTTTAATACCTACTCCGAACGTTTCTTTTGTTTCCTTTACTGCTTGCTCAATATACAGATTGAATAACATCGGGGAGAGGCTACAACCCTGTCTTACTCCCTTCCCAACCACTGCTTCCCTTTCATGTCCCTTCACTCTTATAACTGCCATCTGGTTTCTGTACAAATTGTAAATAGCCTTTCGCTCCCTGTATTTTACCCCTGCCACCTTTAGAATTTGAAAGAGAGTATTCCAGTCAACATTGTCAAAAGCTTTCTCTAAGTCTACAAATGCTAGAAACGTAGGTTTGCCTTTCCTTAATCTTTCTTCTAAGATAAGTCGTAAGGTCAGTATTGCCTCACGTGTTCCAGTATTTCTACGGAATCCAAACTGATCTTCCCCGAGGTCGGCTTCTACTAGTTTTTCCATTCGTCTGTAAAGAATTCGTGTTAGTATTTTGCAGCTGTGGCTTATTAAACTGATTGTTCGGTAATTCTCACATCTGTCAACACCTGCTTTCTTTGGGGTTGGAATTATTATATTCTTCTTGAAGTCTGAGGGTATTTCGCCTGTCTCATACATCTTGCTCACCAAATGGTAGAGTTTTGTCATGACTGGCTCTCCCAAGGCCATCAGTAGTTCTAATGGAATGTTGTCTACTCCCGGGGCCTTGATTCGACTCAGGTCTTTCAGTGCTCTGTCAAACTCTTCACGCAGTAACTTATCTCCCATTTCATCTTCATCTACATCCTCTTCCATTTCCATAATATTGTCCTCAAGTACATCGCCCTTGTATAAACGCTCTATATACTCCTTCCACTTTTCTGCCTTCCCTTCTTTGCTTAGAACTGGGTTGCCATCTGAGCTCTTGATATTCATACAAGTGGTTCTCTTCTCTCCAAAGGTCTCTTTAATTTTCCTGTAGGCAGTATCTATCTTACCCCTAGTGAGACAAGCCTCTACATTCTTACATTTGTCCTCTAGCCATCCCTGCTTAGCCATTTTGCACTTCCTGTCGATCTCATTTTTGAGACATTTGTATTCCTTTTTGCCTGCTTCATTTGCTGCATTTTTATATTTTCTCCTTTCATCAATTAAATTCAATATTTCTTCTGTTACCCAAGGATTTCTATTAGCCCTCGTCTTTTTACCTACTTGATCCTCTGCTGCCTTCACTACTTCATCCCTCAGAGCTACCCATTCTTCTTCTACTGTATTTCTTTCCCCCATTCCTGTCAATTGTTCCCTTATGCTCTCCCTGAAACTCTCTACAACCTCTGGTTCTTTCAGTTTATCCAGGTCCCATCTCCTTAAATTCCCACCTTTTTGCACTTTCTTCAGTTTCAATCTGCAGTTCATAACCAATAGATTGTGGTCAGAATCCACATCTGCCCCTGGAAATGTCTTACAATTTAAAACCTGGTTCCTAAATATCTGTCTTACCATTATATAATCTATCTGATACCTTTTAGTATCTCCAGGATTCTTCCAGGTATACAACCTTCTTTTATGATTCTTGAACCAAGTGTTAGCTATGATTAAGTTATGCTCTGTGCAAAATTCTACAAGGCGGCTTCCTCTTTCATTTCTTCCCCCCAATCCATATTCACCTATGTTTCCTTCTCTCCCTTTTCCTACTGACGAATTCCAGTCACCCATGACTATTAAATTTTCGTCTCCCTTCACTACCTGAATAATTTCTTTTATCTCGTCATACATTTCATCAATTTCTTTATCATCTGCAGAGCTAGTTGGCATATAAACTTGTACTACTGTAGTAGGCATGGGCTTTGTGTCTATCTTGGCCACAATAATGCGTTCACTATGCTGTTTGTAGTAGCTAACCCGCACTCCTATTTTTTTATTCATTATTAAACCTACTCCTGCATTACCCCTATTTGATTTTGTATTTATAACCCTGTAATCACCTGATCAAAAGTCTTGTTCCTCCTGCCACCGAACTTCACTAATTCCCACTATATCTAACTTTAACCTATCCATTTCCCTTTTTAAAATTTCTAACCTACCTGACCGATTAAGGGATCTGACATTCGACGCTCCGATCCGTAGAATGCCAGTTTTCTTTCTCCTCCGTTGTGGTTGCACCTACGGTACGGCCATCTGTATCGCTGAGGCACGCAAGGCTCCCCACCAACGGCAAGGTCCATGGTTCATGGGGGGGCCATAGGTCATGCGAAACTAGAGCTGCAGTTGGATGGATATGACGATGTGGTGGTTCGCAGCTCAATTCATTCATAAGAGATGTCACTCCAAACGCCAATTAAATGTGAAACAGATTAGATTCGCGCCTCCTGAGAAATTTCCTGGCATGCACTTCTTAAATCGTTCAAATTATACGAATGCAATGATATTCAATTACCTGTCATTGTTACGAGTTTTAATCATAACTACGCAATGGTCAATAAACAAAATGCCACACAAGTCGTCTGGCCATAGGTACTTAACATCATCCATGTCGCTAGTGAGATATAAGTGTAAGGTAACTCGAATAAAGGTATTAGTAAGTAAATAATGATATGAAGACAGAATTAAAAATCACTCCCCATGTTGGAATAGATGAAGCACTCCATTTGACGTCAGTATTAGGATAAATGCAGGCTGACCATAGAGGACAATAGAGGCAAACCAAGCAGTAGGACGGAGAGTCTATTGGCTTGCATTGACGTAAGTGGGCTGTAAGACTGCTATCAACGTGAAGCACAGTGCACATATTCAACCGTAAGGCTATTGCGATGTGCTATCGTGCACCTAGGCAGCATCCAAGTACTGTGTGATTGCAGGTCTTGGAAGACGTCAAAGTAGGTGCTGTGGTGGAAGTCGTATATTTCATTTGGGGATTTCGTGTGGTTATTTTTCGGGTGGCATAGATTTAAGTTTCTTCCAATATGCTGAGTAGAGCACCTGTTTTTCTCAGTGCAGAAGTTTGAAATCGGATTGAATGTAATCCATAATTTGGCTATTGCTGTTTATATGCTCGCCATAAGCTATTTTGTTACTCTATAAGTGTGTGCTTTATAACACAAAAAGAAGTTTCTGCCTCTCTGGCTGATATGTTATTTTTATAGACGTTTCTTGTTTTATCAATCCCTTTATATCTGTTTGTTAATATTTTCTCGTTTTTAGATCTGATGATGGCCGCAAACCGAAATAGGTTATAAGGTTCCTACTAGGATTACCTATAAAAGTAAGTTCGGAGATTCACTGAATTAAAGAACGGTCTCCACTAAATACAATATTTATACCCATGAAGCAAATTAATGAAGCGATCTGACTGCAACGGCTTTGTAGAAAATTACCTAGACAGTTAACACAAATTTTTTGCACAACAATTTACAATGGGCATAGCAAAAGGAAATTGAATCTAAGTGAGTATAATCATTCGCAAGAAATATCTCACCTAGAATAAAGAATTGCAAATCAACGTGGCATATAGCCCGAACAGTGCAGAGGGCTTATGGACCCAAGCTCTTATACCAATTTACAAAGAGGAAGAGCCAAGTAAGCACATTTTCTATAGAGTGAAGCACTGCGTCTCTACAAGTTCCATCAACGCCTTTACCTACCTTTTCTGCTGAAAAGCGCGATAAGACTTACGAAATATAATCTTCTTAGACATTATTGGTCTTGTTGATATTAACTGCAGTACCATATATCCAAAGTTTCTAGCAGTTTCTGAAGAAAATAGTACGTCTCACTTCAAGTTATTGTATTCCAACTACTGAGAACAAGTTGACAGAATTCATCTAAATAGGAAAATGAGTGGAAAGTAAAATTGATTTGAGAAAATATGTGAATGTAAATCCATGTAACTGTTTCCCAGAAAGTAACTCAACCTCAATAGTACAAGTAATGCAAGTGTTCAACAAACACGTGCCATACAGGGTTCCAATAAGTAAGAAACTCAAACGAAGCATAATCCTTGGAAACCGCAATGAACTGAAAAAGGTTCATTGACAGGTAGTGTGACAAAACTGACTGTGTTACCATTCGGATGAATTAGTAGCAGACAGATTCTTTACCGAGCATTGAAACATACTCTCCTCACAAAGACACAAAGGCCGAATTTCCACATGTGTGACACGCTTCCACTCCATGAAAGTTACAGTAATTTCGCGATGCAAACCAAGAAAATATTTACGCATGAACTGCACATTCGTTGTGAATGATTAGCAAAACTGTGTTTCAGGTGTGCTCAGAGTGCACACAGTTCTGCAAACAGCAACCAGTGGTACCAGGCTCCGAAACACGACCGACCTCCGTACAGAACATAAAGAGTGATTTCTTCAGAGTCATGTCACATCATTCTCAGCTAGACTGGTTGTGAGCTGACTGACCGGCACAGCCGGAACTCAAAGAATACTTCCTGAATACCTCACAAACTGACTTAATGATATTTAAGTTCTTTGGAATCAATACAGAACTGCGGTAACTAGTATACGGAATAATTTAATTATAAAAAACAGTATATTAAATGTTGAAAATTGCATTGTAACAACCGTTTTTCGAGGTTATTAGTTTTAATACAGTACAATTGACCAAACACCTGACTTTAACCTTTTAATATTATTATATATTCTATTTAAAGTCTGAGGGTATTTCTCCTGCTCAAATATCTTCCATGTCAGTTGGAATACTTTTGTCAAGGTACATTGTCCCAAAGATCTCAACAATTCTGTGAGAATTTCGTCTATTTCAAGGGCATTGTTTCGACTTAGGTCTTTCAGTATTATGTCGAATTCTTCCTGCGTATCAGATCTCCCACCTCTTCTTCATCTACTTCCCTTTCAATAACATTTACTATTTATAGTTCTTCTATACATCCCGTTCAAGTCGTAGGTTTGTAGACTAACACTAAGACAAGTTTCTAATCTCTTACTTTTCAGCCATTGATTGAGGTATCTGGCAAATGCAGGCAAACCTCCTAGTGCAGCAAAGTGCTTTGGGTGTCTATTTGAATTTATAGCTGCGGTGAACTCTGAAACAACTTGCTGAGCAAGCTCATAATGAAATTTATGTTGAATAGCGTTGAAATATTGGACTATAGCACCCTATACTTTCGCTTTAATGTATTTACCGACTCAAAAGTTAGTATGTTTAGGAAGGCAACTTACAGCACTAAAATAAAATGTTAAACAACCACTACGTCGCGTAAACAGAATGCGCAGAAATGCGTTCAGACATAATTTCCGATATATAATTTTCGGTAGGAGCAGATAATAACCTAGCCAGCAAGTCCCCCTTTGATGGAGTACAAGAAAACATTGCGTCACCTTCCTCAATGACTACTGTCTTGGGGTCTATACTCGCAACTGAATCCTTGTAATCCACTATGCGCGCTCAAAGTGACTTTAAAATCATGCAGTACACTAAGTAAACAACAACTTAATCACATGACTAACAACCAGCATAAATAAATCAGACATGTAACACACATTCAGCGTTGCTTGCCGAAATAACAAACACCACACACAATGACAACATGAGAGTAGACCCGACAGACACATCAAAGACATATTATATAAATTCTAAATTTAAGTCATGCACGCTGCTTGTGTGTCAACTGCTTTACGTGTCACATAGTCAAACGCGGAAAGATATATAAATACAGCTAAGTGAACTTGGATCAAGGAAATGCAGTATAAATAATTAAAATATACAACAAACGTCTCTCACATGGAATAATATGCAAGCAATTGCGGAACAAAGATGCTCTCGTAGAAACATGAACAATTAGTGCAAGTTAAGCTACTCCTCGATGCAATAAATCAATAGAAAACTTATTAATAAAATCCGTCGACAGTTTTTTCATAGCATTTTTTGCTGTATTTGTACATTTAGAAATCATCATGGATCACCACAAACACTTGTCTGTTGATATAGGAACCGAAGCGCAGGTGGGGTAGAATACGAGGTGTGATCAAAAAGCAACGGGAATTTTTATTTTTCTTAAAGAATCTTTATTTATTCGTTAATATCCACTTTGCCCCCCCCCCCCCCCCAAATTAATCCCACTCAGATACAATACACTTGTTCCAGCGCTTTTTCCAGTTTTGGAGGCTATTCTGGAACTCACTTATAGTGTTCAGCTCCTTCAGCGATTCTTTTTTTTATCTCACCAATATGGCAAAACGACGTCCTTTCATGATTATCTTGAGCCTCGGGAATGGAAATAAGTTGCGGGGGCCCATTTCCTCTGAATACGGTAACTGAGGCTACACAACGGTTTTGTTTTTTGCTAATAAATCCCGAACATGCATTGAGTTGTGAGCGGGTGCATTATCGTGATGCAGTTTCCACGAGTGGTTTTGCCACAATTCTGATCGCTTTTTACTGATGACCTCAGAAGTTAAGTCGCATAGTGCTCAGAGCCATTTTTTTTTTTTTTTTGATCGCTTTTTTCGTATCGTTTCTTGCAAATGTCGTACAACTTCCAGGTAGTATTCCTTGCTGACTGTACGACCATAATGCAGGAACTCATGCTTCAATACCCTATTGTAATCGAATAAAACAGTGAGAAGAACGTTCACGTGTCGTCGAACTTGCCGAACTTTTTTTCTGTTTTGGCTCTTCAGGCAGTTTTGATTGCGACGACTGGACCTTGGTTTCGATGTCATACCCATATGCCTATCTTTCTTCACCTGTTACAGCCATCTTTAAAAGTTCTGGAACGTTGTCGACTACAATCAGTAATTCCTGGGCGATTTCTACGTGACGTCGTTTTTGGTCGAAATTCAACGATTTCGAAACGAACTTTGCTGCTACACGTTTCATGCCCAAAACATCTAAATAGCTGCTTGGCATGAGCCAAAGGACATTCCGACATCATCAGTAACCTCTCTGATGGTGATTCGGTGACTTTTCTGAACAATTTTCTTAACTTCTTCCACAATGCTGTGAGTAATAGATGTGCTAGGGCGTCCAGAGAGTCCATCGTCTTCAGCGTCTTCTCGACCCAATTTGAAACGTTTATATCAATCGTAAATTCTTATCTTGCTCATAGTAGATTCGTCAGAAGTCACAGTCAACATTTCGAACGTGGTGTTGCACTTTATCCCACTTTTCAAGCGACATTTAATGCACATTCTTTGACCCATCTTTCCCGAAAGATAAATTTCGCCGAACACTGGAAAATAAGTATAACCTTTTTGACTGTCAACAATAAACTAATATTCAAAACAACAAAAAATGCAGATATACATCAGGAACATGTGTACCAACAATATACAATAACTTGAAAATCGTATGTCTAAAGCCCGCGAAATTAAAAAATGCCCGTTAGTTTTTGATCACACCCCGTACGCATTAGTTGAGTACGTGAAAACCCTTGAAACGGATTTTACTATTACGTTTTCCATTTATTTCGCTGTCTCGGTTGACCAAGTACAGCCACTATGGCTTCCGTGAAATGAGGCAGTTAAATCTTCTGCCACAATCGACACCGTGTTCTACGTTGTATGTTAATTTTTATACTGACTCTAACTTCCTGGTAGATCAGTAATTACTTTAGCAGGCCTCACTCAGAGCGCTAAACACTGCAGAGTAAACCTAAATTCATGGAACATCTGCCAGGAATTACACTGAGTACTCAGCAGTGCTGGTTCCTTCATTAGCCTACATTTATTGTGACATAACGCTCAGCGAACAGTCCCAAGTAACAAAAATAAAAAAATGCTATTCCTAATAATGAAGGTAAAAATAGAGTGTAGCAGAATTATAATATAAATCCACAAGTGTCCGCCTATCGCAAAATGTCAGAACATATTCTGAGTTCGAACAAAATTTAAGGAAATACAAATGTCTAATGGCATTGATGGTTGGTTTCAGGCACCAATCGGAAAGAGCATCCTTTGTCCTCGCACATTGCTCTCTTTCCTTGCAGATATGTGAGAGTTTGGGCGTATGTGTATCTGTGGAGTGTAGGTTTTTGTAATGGATGCATATGTATTGTAGTGTTATGGCTGTGTTGTGTGATGGTGGTGAGAGAACGGTCAGGGTGAAACCTGACGCTTGCACGTAGCCTGCTCCTCTCGAAGAGTACCATGGGGGCCGCCGAATTTAACGTCGCTATCCATCAACAGCGTCACATGTTCGTACTTCATGAAACACTGCGGAGAGGTTTAATATTTAATCAAGTACATTGGCACAAAGACTAGTGACCAGGAACTTTACGGTACCGTTTCTGCTCCCCCTGCCGGCCAAATACAGGCAGTGAAAATTTCAGTCACCGCCAAGATTCGAACCATCTTGCCTCAGAATCGAGCGCCACCGCAAAAGCGTGCGTTACCGACATCGACTACGGAGGCAATTTCTGAAAGAATGACACGTCTAGAAGAATAAAAGCGTCTATCCACATATAATCTCGGACTGCAAATGAGTCGCTCATGTGAAGGGCAGGTAACAGGATGTTACGCCATCATGATGAAGGTAAAAATGTACTGAGTAGCTTCGTAAATGTGTGATTGGCACGACGAAGTTTTGAATAATACAGTCAAGCAACTAACGTAAACTGCGAATGCTCAAAAACTTGATTACTCTAAGAAAGCTTGATTTGACCACTGTTGTCTTTTCTATGCAGTGCGTCCCAAAATAGTCGCGTCGAATAGATGCTTATTTTTCCTGGCATTTATTCCATATCTTCGTGGAATCAGCATCCTAATTTTCGGATTTGAAGGAAGATGGCCGGATGCCCTTCTTGTCCCATTTCCTCTCCTCCCCCTTCCCCCTTTCCGGGATGGTGTACCCCAGTTGTCTGTGTCTAATGTTCTCCCACGTGAATATGTGCGAACGATTTCTAGATGTTTGCCAATCGTGTAACTGATGTAGGACCTGGGTACCAGTTCAGTATTCACCAAGTATGGTGTGGGAAACCGCCTTAAAGCAATATCTAGGCTGTCTGCCCCCATCGTTCACTCGCCGGATGGATTCGATCCGCGTTCTGCACCCCTCTCCAGAAGGGACGCGCTAACCCGCGTGTTTATTCGGGCGAGTCATGGTAGAGATCGGTGATCATAAACAAATATTTCAGCAATTACGAGGTTTTGAATGAGCAATGCGCGTTATGCACATGTTTGTAAATTGTTTTTGTGTGGCCGGCCGCGGTGGCCAAGCGGTTCTATTTGAACCATTTGTTTTTGTGTGTGTCAAACGGCTCTGAGCACTATGGAACTTAACTTCTGAGGTCATCAGTCCCCTAGAACTTAGAACTACTTAAACCTAAGTAATCTATGGACATCACACAAATCCATGCCCGAGGCAGGATTCGAACCTGCGATCGTAGCGGTCACGCGGTTCCAGACTGTAGCGCCTAGAACCGCTCGGCCACCTCGGTCGACTGTGTGTCCATGGTGGCATTTTGCCCTTTGGTGTCCTTATTTTCTCTTATTTTATTTTATCTGATGGTAATCATTGATTTTATGTTTGTGGTTTCCGGATCAGCTGCAGTCTAAAGCCATCTTAAGATCAGTGCTGCACCGTAAGAAAGTTCGTAACACAAGATGCGTGTTATGCTACAGTCAGATGTATGAGTGCCAGAGCTGAACACAATGCGTATCGGTATGCGAAGGAGCGACTTCTTACTGTATAAAGAGAGCGTTTTAATAATACAAAACAACATAATGTTGTTTCGAACGAATAAAGATTATGGAGGCCTATTGATATCGCAGCGTAGCTGAAGTAGACCCTGTAGGTTTGTTTGGCGTTAGTTGTGCACTCGCTTGCGTCGTATACTTCTCAGTGTACAGCACTTTGCTCGACGACCACTTGGTCTCGAATGCGAGAGAACTGATTTAGGCAGTCGATAATACCGTCCTGCCAATCTGCTGGAGCAGTATTCAGTTTTCTCAGAAGATTATGTTTACAGTTCCGCGTGGCAGCCATCTGTGCATTCGTTTGTAAGGAGCGCTTTCGGCTCCCGCCTCTGAAGTGCAAATTTGTATGGGTTCTACGAATTCGCATAGTATGCGACTGTTAGGTGCGTACCTTTCTCCGTGTTTCCTTCATCAGTTTTGGTGCCACACGCTGTTCATTTTCAATGATTTGTAGAACTCTGTAAAAAAGTTCAAATGGAGGACATAATGTACTTGTCTTCCACCAAACTTGTTTGCAGACTAGCAGACCAGAACTCACAATTTTCGTTTATAGCAAAGAACGCTCTCCGAGCGTACCCTAACCGTTAACAAGAAGAATGGTAACATTTTAGGGCATCGTGTTGCACAGCTTCAGTGTTGTCTCACCGACCAGGTGAGTGGTACGTTCCTTGTCTGGCGGTGTTTCTGATTGCCTTTTAGTTGCACCAATGGGAGGGGCCAGTAGCACTGCGACCTGGGGAGAGGTGCCGTTTTTCCAGTGCTTCGGAGAGCCACAGCGATGTTACTCCTGGCGTCTTGATGTGGGGAGCCAGGGGGTCTGACTGTAGGTCACGCTTGGAAGTGACAGGCAACTCTGACGATACAACTGTATGTCACGAATATCCTGCGTCCTAATGTGTTACCTCTTACGTGACAGCATTGTGGTGCTATTTTGCAACAGGACAATGCTCGCTAACACATGGCATGTCTCTTTATGAACTGTCTACGTGGCGCTGAAATATTCCTGTGGCAAACAAGATCCTTGGATACATCGCCGATAGAACACGTATGGGTCCAGCTCCTGTATCACCTTCATCCCAGTGCTAGTGTACAGGATATCAAGGACTAGTTCCAACAGTTGTGGACCGGATTGCCTCAGAGCAGATTACAACAGCCTTATGACACCTTTTTCAACCGAATAATTGCATGAAGCTGGGCGAGAGGCAGTACAACATCATGCCGATAAGTGGGCTCATACTGCCAAAGTCTTTCTAAATTTGATTCGCTTATTTAATCACTGCAATAAAGACACATACCCTCTAGATCCCTAAAGTTTCATTTCGTTTTCTCCTCTTTTTCTGGGTTCTTCTTTCTTTTGTCAAGCAGGTACACTGATCAGCGAAAAAATTACAACTACTCACCGCGACATTGGGATGCCGCCTGGTGGTGTTGCTGGCACGTGACGCAGTAACAAAAGTATGTAAGTGGAGCAGACACGGACGGAGGACTACCCTAGCGAATTTATGGGCTGCAAAAGAGAAATCCGTTGATATAAGACACTTTGATAAACGGCAGATTATTATTACGCAGAGCCTGTGAACGAGAATCTCGAATGGCCGAACTGGTAGATTGTTCACGTGCTATTGTCGTGAACGTCTACGGAAAGTGTTAGAAGGGCAGTGACGCTAAATGGTTGGACGTCCACGACTCTGCACAGAACGTGAGGGTCGGAGGCTTGTTTCCTCTGTAAAGTAGGATAGATGGTGATCCATGGCATCTCCGCCGAAAGAACACAATACTGGTGCACGCACAAGTGTTTCGGAGCACACTGTTCATCGTCCATTGTTGGACATCCAGCTCCTCAATAGACTATCCCCACGTGTTCACATGTTGATGCAACGATATCGTTAATTACGATTGCAGTGGACACGGGACCATCGGGATTCTACTGTCGATAAATGGAAACGTGCCGGCTCTTAGGGTGAATCACATGTTTGCTACACTGAGTCGATGGTCGGCACCATAAACGCCATCATCGAGATGAACGGTGGCTGCAAAACGTGCAGCGCGCCACGGTCGCAGGCTGATCGGAGCACTATCATGCCATGGGAGGCATTCCCCTGCAACTGCATGAGACCTGTGGTAGTAATGGAACACATTCTGACAACTGCGAACAACCTCCATCCCTTCATGCTTGATGTCTTCCCCGACGGCGATGTCATCTTTGCCGGCCCTGGTGGCCGAGCGGTTCTAGGCGCTACAGTCTGGAACCGCGCTACCGCTACGGTCGCAGGTTCGAATCCTGCCTCGGGCATGAATGTGTGTGATGTCCTTAGGTTAGTTAGGTTTAAGTAGTTCTAAGTTCTAAGGGACTGATGACCTCAAAAGTTAAGTCCCATAGTGCTCAGAGCCATTTTATGTCGTCTTCGAGCGGTATAATTGTCGCTGTGTCGGAGCCAGAATCGTGTTACAGTTGTTTGAAGAGCATCTTAGTTAACTGATGCTGATGTTTCTGTGACCAAATTCGCCTGATGTAAATCCTATGTAAACCAGCTGCGTCGCTACCGGGAGCCTTCACCGCGTACGCAAATCAGCGGCTCGTTATTTACGCGAATTTTAGGACGTCTACGTAGACATCTAATGACATATACCTCCACATACTTACCAACAAACTATCGGATCCCTGATACGCATAATCAATGATGTATTTCGTTCCGAAGACTGGCAAACACGTTATGAAGCAGGTGGTCATAATGGTTTTGCTCATCAGTGTATATGCCGCACTGTCGCGAATTTGGATTTGTCGGCTACAGCCTCAAAATTCATAAAGTAACTTTGTTCGAAGAATTCGAATGGTCGTAGCTTAGATACATTTTGAAGTGTATTATTGAAGGATAGACAGTTCAGTAAACGTGAAAAATAGGCCAAGATTTACTATTCAACGTCGAGGATTATTGTTTCCTGTATCAAACGAAATACATATTAGTGACGAAAGCTCTGTCCAGTCGTCTACAAACTGTGCATCAAAACTGCCATATAAGACATCATATTAATGTTACATGGGTAGGACGTGGAGGTGGATGAGGACGACGGGAGGCAGCCCTTCATTGACATCTTGTCTTCGTCGGATGATGAGGGCATGGATTTTCACCTGGATACTGGTGGAAATGTTTTGATGTCCATCAAATATCCCATAAGACGATTTGTGTCTTTGTAATAACCCCCAATTAGCCTCAGCTATTGCAAGTAATTACTGGTTCCAGACATATGTATTACAGAAAGCTTCTATTGTCCCTGTATTGCTCCAGAGTCACTGCGGAAGCGTTAGCAATATGAGAGGCTCTCAAATACAGTCCAACCGAGCGCATTGGTACAGTAGTTGAGACATTGGGCTCACATTCAAGAAGAACAGAGGTTTCAGTCCACGTCTGGTGATGCATATTTGTGTTTCCTGTCGTTTACCCACATCACTTAAGGCGTACGGTAGGATACTTCCTTTTAGATGCACAAGGCCGATTTCCTTCTCCATTCTTGTGCAACCTGTGTCTATGCACCGTTTCCAGTGACTTCGTCGAGTACGAAACGTTAAACTTTAATCTTCCTTCACATTTTAATACAATCGACGTTTTCGTTAAAACAGGGTAGTCAACGAGTGTTTCGATTCGTTGGTAACCAACAGACGGACAGTAAATTGAATTTATAGAGTCTAGGACGAGTAGATGGAATAATACACGAAGAAAAAAAGAGGAACTGGACCTAGCATCTTCCTTTGAGTTCCACAACATAACCAGAACTCTTCGCAATGAACGAATGGACCAAAAATCTCTGAGGCTGTAATGGAGTCAAATCATTCACAGCGTAATTTGCGGGCAGATTTTTCAGCCAGTGCTGGGCGCGTTGCGAGTGTCATTTGCTCCTATACTGTCATCTGAGAGCTCTGTTGTCATGTAGCGGCTACCACGCTGGTGAAGTGCCGTTTTATCGCAACTTACGCCTCACGCAGCAGGCCTTACATCACAGAGGTGGTAGCGTCATTCTAGTCATGCCGCTGTAGTTGAGCATTTGCATAAGGCAGCGGCACATACTTTCTCCATTACACACTTCCACCGTTACACTGATCAATTCACGACTGTATGATCCTGAAACTTCTGTCGTTCACAAAGAACTCACTCTGACGCTCTATACTATGCTTTACGAAATAAGAGTATATTCACATATTACGTCTCTACTTGGACGTCAGCTGTTTGCAATACATAAAAATCTGTGCCAGACTGGTACCCGAAACCTGATTCCCCCCTTATCGCGAGTGGTTCAAAATGGTTCAAATGGCTCTGAGCACTATGGGACTTAACATCTTCGGTCATCAGTCCCCTAGAACTTAGAACTAGTTAAACCTAACTAACCTAAGGACATCACACACATCCACGCCCGAGGCAGGATTCGAACCTGCGACCGTAGCAGTCGCGCGGTTCCGGACTGACGCGCCCAGAACCGCATGGCCACCGCGGCCGGCTATCGCGAGTGGTCGCCGTAACCATTTCGGCTATCCGAGTGCACCCCCATATGTCACGTAGTGACAACCCTTGTGCTTGCACAGTTCGTGATTCCCATACAAAGAAACGAATATTACATCGCCATTTTAGCCCATCGAGGCATGGATACATCATTGGTGGTTACAATGTCCATTTTAATACAGTATCTTTTATCTTCAGAGTACAATGTCCTTCAGACATGTCTATTTTAAAACAGTGTCTGTATATTCAGCGTACAATGTCCTTCAGATATTGAAACGACCAGTGATGTATGCATGCCTCGACGGGCTAAACTGACGATATAATATGTCTCCCTGTACGGGAATCACGAACTGTGTGAGTATAAGAGTTGTGACTGCGTTACATATGGAAGTTTGGAGTGGCCTCCGAGACGTGCTCTGATAGCCGAAATATTTCAGGGGACCGCTCACAATAAGCGGAAAATCTGGGTTCGAGTCCCGATCCATCACAAATTTTCATATTTCGCAGCCAGCTCACATCAATGTATAATCGCAATATGCGAATCTATTTCGTGATGTTTACCAAAGCTGTAATCGTCAGTGACAGTGTCCGTTCCTTCCGATATATACCATGAAGATACACACACTGCATAAACACACAGATGGCACCTATCAATTATGTATATTGTGCTTCACATTATGCTTGTTGTTTCTTACGAGATTTAATGCCTATTGTGTTACAAGCTCTCTGCAATACATGATTATTTATGTACAAATATTGGACCCTTAAACTCACATCAAATGATTATTACACTTTTAACAGCGTGTCTGAAAAATGACGATAATTTTGGCTGATGCAGTGACCAGCAGAATGTCGGTAACATCAGCGCCCAAATTCGTAAACATTTCTCGCAAGAATATTCAAAATTTCTGTATAATAATCTGAGCTTTGTATTTGGCAATACAGAGATATCAAGGTCACAGAAACAGAAACACACAGGATGGTGTTGGTATTAGGTAAAAGGTTGGTTAAATGCTTCGTGTGGAGTTTTTTCCTGTACGACTGTCGAAGTTGGACATTGAAGAAGAGGGAAAGTGACAAAACTGATGCACTCGAGATGTGAGTTTGGAAGATAGCGAGAAAATAAAACGAATGGTTAAACTGAAGTACATTGAAGGAATGGAAAGGGTAAAGGAACAAGGAATTCTCCTAAGGCGTAATAAGAAAAGGAAAGAGAACTGGGTAGAATATATACTGCGAGGAACAGAAATTCTATGGGACGATTTAAGACCATAGAAAGAAGATGAATAAAAATGCTGAATAAATTGAAAAGAGTGCAGTGTCACTATCTGGTCTTACTAGAACTTGGAATAATTTGTAAGGAGCCGCGGTGTAGCATTGCATCAAGCTACCATTGGGCAGTAAGGATAGTGTGACATGATATGGGTCATAGCAAAAAGTACACAAAGTGACTGAGAATCGGGCTACCCATACTCAGCAGAAAACTGCACCAAGCAGCAGTAATAGCCAGAGCACACAGGTTGGTGTTACTACAGTTGGGCAAGACTCTTACGAGCTATGTGACTAGGTGCCATATAAACAGTAGCGGATTTCGAGGCAGAGGCATTCGTGGCCCAGAAACGCCACCACGACACCATGTCCACGCCAAACGACGAGACAACTGGGCACCGCCAGCTGCAGCAATAGGTTCGAAATCGGGTCGGACCAGCCTTCTTCTGTACTGAGCCTCCTTGCAGAACTTGGCGCCACAGCGCCGCTGACCGGCTATCCGTACCTAAAACCGTCCAACTCCTGCTAGGGGACAGCAGGTCAGGTCCCATGCACGGCAGTCTTCCTTCGACTTCGCGGTGAACGTCACCAGGCCTCAACTGCCTAGTGAGGGCATCCGCCACTGCAAAACGCCTTCACAGTACAACACGGAGCGCCACTGACGTCAGGTCCGTGGCCCACTGTCAGGTCATCGGCCGTCGCTCTGCCTGATACCAGCATCTTCGGGTACTGACGCTGTTCGTTCTCAGCAGGACCGAAGCCGCCGCCTGCGAGCCTTCCCCGACCTTGGTCGCTGTAGTGGGGTGTGTCTTCCTCACATCGCTAACAACATGATGTGCATCTGAAGCTAAGAAAGTATTGTTTCTAGGTTATCAGCATATTTAATGGGCCCACCGGCCCGTCACCACCACCATTCACTCTATGGAGTGCCACCGGAACCCATCAGCAGTCTCAGGGGTGTCAGGAGAGCTGACGTCGCCGCTGTGAACAGCGGAAGTTGTACCACACCCCACAGTGCAACGTCCAAACAGCAGCCTACAATATCGACATTGTGGGGTGAGTGTGACCTTTTTTTTTGTGGTGACGATCATGGTGTCAAGAGTTAAGGATCGTGATAACTGTAGAGTTTCTTATCTGAGGCCAGAAGAACCTGTGGACATGTCTCAGTTCAAAGATAATTGTAGGTATGAATAGCTACAGCCTGTGCAATGCACGACGTGTAATTTCCTCTAGATTCTGCTCCTTGTACCCGGTCTGTGGCAGTTCTTCGTTTCACGCGTCGCTGTTTTGATCATATGGCTAGGCAATGTGGGGAGTCCATGATTAGACAGAGGAAGTGATCAGGGTAGTGTTACTAGCTGACAAGTTTGCTGTTCGTAAATATGAGTAAGAGTGATGTAATAACGAAGTCAGAGACATAAGGCGTCACTGGAGAGGAAACTATGCAATCTTTAATTTATCAGATAGGCAGCTGAGAGCACAAAATACGTTTGTGAATAATAAACTAGCAGCGAAGGATGAAGAAGTAGGATTTTTGAAATCATAAAATCTGGGGGTAGAGCCAAGTGCTGCCAACCTTGTTTCTCCCTTTTCTGGCAGGTCGTCTGAGGATACGTTATCATTTGTAAAGGATATCGTGTCATCGGTGGGCGTAGAGGGGTGGTCGGACAAACAGTTGTTACAAATAGCAAGATTGCGCCTGTCACGGAAAGCGAAGTCATTTGTACGTCGCATGGAGGCACTGGACACACCAAAAACTTTTGAGCAACTCAGGCAGAGACTGGTGCAGAGATACATGAAGTAAAATAGCTTGTGGTTGTTCTGCGAACAACTGAATGGCATTTCTAAGAGGCCTCATGAAGCCATGGAGGATTTTGTGTATAGAATTAGAAAGCTTAATGTAGATCCGTATGAGTTAACATGTAAAGAGGAGGTAAATAAGGTTTTACTATAGGAAATCGATGATTTCCTGATGGGTCTGGAACGAGAGATGGATAGGACGATGCACAGTGGTGCACCTAGGGGTTTCCATGCAGCAGTGAGGCTGGTGTCGAAATATGAGTAGACTGATGTTGCGACAGGGGTAATAAAAAAAATGTGTGTGAAATCTTATGGGACTTAACTGCTAAAGTCATCAGTCCCTAAGCTTACACACTACTTAACCCAAATTATCCTAAGGACAAACACACACACCCATGCCCGAGGGAGGACTCAAACCTCCGCCGGGACCAGCCGCACAGTCCATGACTGCAGCGCCTAGACCGCTCGGCTAATCCCGTGCGGCCAGGGATAATAGATGGCCAAAGTGTATTCTCAGAAAAAATAAGATGTTTCATTGCGGACATAGAGAGAATGTGCAGAGGCAGTGCCGTCAGCCACATAATAATACGGGAGGTACAAACTGTTAGTGGTTTGGGAGGAATAACAGTAGGGGTGATGTAGACCAGCAGCAGTATTATAGGAATAATGGTATGGGTGGTCTTGGTGCAACCGTCAAACTGAAGAGTGAACCCCAGATCCACCGAAAAGCGTTCCCAGTGAAACTAAATGCAGTGAAAACGAATGCAGAGGCGGAATGTGTGATAACAGGAAAAAAGTACAGTTTTTTGTTAGACACATGTGGGCATGTATCGATAGCATCGAGATAGTGAGTGACTAAGATCAGTGGAAGCCACAATATGGTAAGTTGTGTGGGCAGGTGACAGTGATACCCGACCTCTAGGGTCGACAATGATGAATTTTAAATTGGAGGCAATCAAGTTTAGACAGTGTTTGGAAATGGTGTATCATTTCAGTGAAGGCTGCAACATGATTCTAGGTTTAGACTTTCTGTGTCAGCATCACTCCATAATTGACCTTCGACAACATGTGGTGAAGCTTAGTGGGAAAACATTCCGGCTAGGGGAAGTAGTCGTCGATGATGATCTGTCGCAAGGAGCGTCTGTTGTGCAAGGCAATCTAATTAAACCACGAACAAAGACGTCAAGGTTTAGTTCGCATGATTGTATGTCAAGTGGCTGTGGGAAGTTGCAGTGGGTGAATGTGGAGCCTGACTTACCAGTAGGTATATTGTGTGATGTAGACCTGCAGGGAGATAGTGATATATTGGATGCAGCATGTTGTTCCGTAAAGCGAAGTATCGTATTGATACAGCAGAAAGAAGGAGGCAAGGTAGTACTCGTTAATGTGGATAATTTTGGCGGCGACGCTGAGGAACTTAAGTTGTTAAGGAGAACATTGGTGGTAATGTGAGAAACTCTGGAGGACCAGGAGGAGGATCGTTGCACGGAAGATGTAGGCTATAAGAGGACACAGGCTGGTGTTAAGACTGCGTTTCGTAAAACAGTAAAACATTTGAAGGGAACAGACGGAGTATAGATGGAACAGCTATCGTTAGAGCTTGAAGACATGTTTTTCTATGAGCGGCGTTGCCTGCAACACCTGTGGCGCAACGCAGGATTCCGACAGGGAATTAAGCGCTGGTGTACCGGAGGCTGTACAGAATACCATGGCCTCTGCATCTGATTTTAGAAGAGTTTATTAATCAACATTTGACTGTCGGTATAATAGAACAGAGTAGTAGCACCTGGGGTGGGGAAGGAATTGTAATTGAGTTGCACCAAAGAAGTATGTGGATGTTTTGAGGGAACAACGATTCTGCTGCGATTACTGCCATTTGAGTATTAAGACTATGATAGAGCCCTACCTAATTCCAAATATCACTAAAACGATTGTATCTTCTCAACAATGGACTTGAAGAAAAGGTACCATCAGTTAATCAGTTAGAAGTGGCACCAGAGGATAGACCAAAGACGCTTCTTCAGCGTCTTGGGGACATTATCAGTATAGAAGTATGCCATTTGGATTACAAAATGCACCAGTGAGAGTGCAACGTTAGTTCGGTGGGGTGCTGAAAAGATTGAAATCTCATCAATGTCTAGTATAGATGACATAATTATTTTTCAGGAGGTGTGCAGGAACATAGACAAAGACTGAGGAAGCTGGTCAAGAGATTTCGAGCTTTCCATCTAACAATGAGTAAGGAAAAATTACCTTTGGAATGCAAGGAGTATATTATTTGGATTGTATTGTATTGTATGCTAACTGGGGGCCTAGAAACGAAGAAACGACAGAGAGGCTCCGTCCCGCCGCAGCCGCAGCCGCAGCCGCAGCCGCAGCCGCAGTGATCCACAACACCACGACGACTACCGCAGCCCACCCCTCCGCCGCCCCACGCCGAACCCAGGGTTATTCTGCGGTTCGACCCCCGGTGGACCCCCCAGGGAACGTCTCACACCAGACGAGTGTAACCCCTATGTTTGCATGGTAGAGTAATGGTGGTGTACACTTGTTTCCGCAGCAATCGCCGACATATTGTTGCTGAGGCGGAATAAGGGGAACCAGCCCGCATTCGCCGAGGCAGATGGAAAACCGCCTAAAAACCATCCACAGACTGGCCGGCTCACCGGACCTCGACACAAGTCCGCCGGGCGGATTCGTGCCGGGTACAAGGCGCTCCTTCCCAATCCGGAATTATTTGGGTTAGTTAATTAGTAGAGATGGTGTGAGGACTGATCCAAGATTGATACAGGAATGTACCAGGAATCAGCAAGGAGTGACAGTCTTTTCACAGCCTTGCAAATTAATATAGAAAGATCGTTAGAGGATTTGTAGTTACAGTACAGCCACTTATGCAGTTACCGATGAAGTGTATCAAGTTGTTGTGGTCTTAAAAATGTCAGAGAGCGTTCGTCGAATTGAAAGAGGTACTACTGTCGAGTCCAATGTCAGTGTTCACACATTTTCGCAAGGAATTTATATTATCATGTGATACATCAAACTACGCTATGAGGCGTGTTTTGAAATTGGAGGTCGATGGAGAGGAACGTCCTACTGCTTTTGTGCCAAGGCAACTTAACGGAGTGTAGAGAAGTTATACTACGATGAAGAGAAAGATGCTTAGGCTGTAGAAAGAGTAACATACGGTTACGCCCCAGGATACTACCCATTGCGGACACTAAAAATTCGTGCAAGTTACATAATAGCCACTCCTACCACTGCAGGTGTACGGGAAGTGCCAACATGAATCTGAGTGCTGACTGCCGACTGCTCAGTGCGTAGTCTAAGCCCTTATGTCAGTTGCAGCAAGCTAGCGAGAGGGGAGACTATGGAGGTCGACCTTCGGCATGCCTAGCTGTCTTTTATCGTCTATGGAACCGCAAGCCAGCTACAAGAACGCTGCTCCTGTCAGCTGCACTGCCAACTTCCAAGGTTACACTGATGAGGCACAGAGGCTGCCATCATCTTGAATGCCTGCTGCAGACCTGGCCTGCGTGACCTGGACCCTGTCCACCATCCACCTTCGAGTGGGTGTGCACCGCTGCTGCTCATTCCATTCCGATGGCTGCTGGCTCCTGTTTCCTAAACAGCTCTGAGAGCCGACTCCTGTGTGCACGTAAATACTTCAGGTGGACCTGGATAGAGACTCCTGAGTGCAAATCTTCGCTATGCTGGCGATACTGCAAGATGAACGCAAGCCGGCCTTCTTGGCAGTGGCGAGGTGCCAGTGCATCTGTCTGAGGTGTTGTGCTTTGGAAGACAATCCTACATTACTGCCTAATACATGTTTTCTGTCAATTATGTTATCTTGACACTGTCGAGTGTAATTAGGACCTCACCATCGTATCCTGCACGGCTCTCTCCTGTCGGCTGTAAGAGTCTGGGACCAGACTCCTGCAATACTTCCGGTGTTACCTGTACGGAAAGAAGTGTAAAGTAGTGACAGACCATTTTACTTCGAAGTGGTTACTAAGTTTAAAAGAACCGTCCAGTAGACTGATAAGATGGGCATTAAAGTTCAGTGAATTTGGGTGGGAAGTAACCCACAAACCATGGAAGAAGCGCCGGCTGGGGTGGCCGAGCGGTTCTAGGCGCTACAGTCTGGAACCGCGCGACCGCTACGGTCACAGGTTCGAGTCCTGCCTCGGGCATGGATGTGTGTGATGTTTTTAGGTTAAGTTAGATTTAAGTAGTTCTAAGTTCTACGGGACTGATGTCCTCAGAAGTTAAGTCCCACAGTGCTCAGAGCCATTTGTACCATTTTTTTGGAAGAATCACGCAAACGAAGAGGTACTATGCAGGAAGATAGCAGAGGTACAAGCAATAAGGCAACACCTTCCAAAGCAATACTGAACGTTGAATGGTTCAAATGGCTCTGAGCACTATGGGACTTAACTTCTGAGCTCATCAGTCCCTTAGAACATAGAACTACTTAAACCTAACTAACCTAAGGACATCACACACACCCATGACCGAGGCAGGATTCGAACCTGCGATCGTAGCGGTCGCACGGTTCCAGACTGTAGCGCCTAGAACCGCTCGGCCACTTCGGCCGGCTGAACGCTGACAGAGAGTGTAAACAGTATATGAATCAGCAACGGTTTAGCATGTATGACGGATTGTTGTGTATGGAGACAAAATTAGAATGGGTGGTTGCACCAGCAAATTTGAAGGGAGAAGTACTGAGGGAAATGCATGATCATGTTTTATCTGACCAAGGATGGTGCAGAACGACGAATGAGAGGGTTGCGAAGAAGTACTAGTAGATAGCACGGAAAAATGAGGTCGATCAGTATGTACAGTGTGCAAAGCGTGCGCCTTTGAGTCAGAAACAGGTACAATGCAGAAGTTACCGCAAGAAATGGAACCACTTAGTTTTATTGGGGTGGATGCGTTGGGATCGCTCAATCCAACGCCAACAGCAAATTATTTTGTGTTAACTATCAATGATTATTTTTCTCGGTCTATCGAGATGGTGCTGATGCTACACCACAGGCAGCCACATTCGAGCAAGTGTTGATGAATAGATGGGTACTGAAATTTGGAGTGTCAGAAACAATAACAACTGATAAAGGAACGAATTTCATGTCAGACCTAATGAAGATGTTATGTAGGTTGTAAAATGTGAAGAAATGAAGTACCACTCCACTGCATCCTCAGTAAAAAGGAAGTACAGAGCAAGTTCATCAGACGATCAGGAAGATGTTAGTTATTACGTGATCTCCTACCATACAGATTGGGGTACATATTAATTTTTTGTGCTGAGCGTGTCTAATTCCAAAGTACACACTGGCACATGGTTGGCGCCGTTCAAGGTGGTGCATGATAAGAAGATGGCACAATTAAGCGGGGAAGGGAGCAGGAACGGAGAGTCAGTCCGGGAATTACCAAGAACAGTGAGAGAGGTTTGGAAGAGGGTTCAGCAAGCAAAGCCCAAGGCACTGGAAACTCGAGAGGAGGCAGTGAAGCTTAAGTGGGTTTTACCATAGAGCAAGGTGGGCTACTGAGTAATGTTGTCAAGTCTGTATACTCAAACGCAAAGACAAAAAAGTTTGGTCTCGGAAGTTGACAACTGCCGGGAGAGCAGGCTGCTGACTGAGTGCTTGTCCATACCACATCTACATGACGCCGCATGACAGAGAATGACAGGGCGGTCAGTCGACATTGCCACATCGCATTATGCTCAGTGCCTTATGGCAGAGTTCAGTTTTTTAAATTTTCGTATCATATCTTTTCGTACGAAATCCAGCCACATCATAGAAGTAATTTGCATCAATATTCAGAACGAGTTTCTACAGAATATGATGTAGGTACATGGTCAAACCTTATATATATATATATATATATATATATATATATATATATATATATATATATATATATATATAGTGAGACGCCGTAAAGGTACAGAAAGATGTTCTGCCCAACTACTTACACGTTTTGCACACTTCGTTGAAAGAAGAAAGTCAGTAATGTGTTTCTCTTTATTGAGCCATAGATAAAATTCGTTACGTGCTGTTCTTTTATATCTCTTACATAGCTTCATAATTTCGTCATTTCAACATATTAAAAATTAAACAGCATTTTGTATGTGCGTCCTTGCCTTAATTCATAGTAATCTTTCCTCCGTTTGCGGAATGCTAACAGAAGGTCCATACAGTCATAACAAAATTCTTTACGAAAACATGGAATTACCCAGAGTTACTTATGAACGTAGCACACTCGACCAAAAGAAATCTGCCTGCATTAAGGGGGTAGCCCTTCAAAAACTTCAAAAAATCGATTTTTTGGCTTCCAGTATTCTCTGGGATATCTACTTTATTGCATTGTTCATCCCCAGTTATCTAGAAATGCCGTTATCAGGTTACAAGGCAATTGGTGAAAAAGTGTCTCCGAAAACCATTCACAGCAGGGAAAAACATAGTCGACATCGCCGTCAGTGTAGCAGCATGTACTGTCAACGACAGCCGAAGAGGCATTATAGACATAATGAAAGTGCTTTGCCTGAGATCGGGCCAGCCCGTTACAACTTCTGCACAAAAGCGGACGAAAAATGTATCGAGCGAGCAGAGCAGCGGATGACGTAAGGAGCCACAGAGGCCTAGCACCTCCATGCCTCGAAAAAGATGGAGGGCCTCCTTTTGTATTTGGAAGGATTTTTGTATGGTTCAGGAATCGCTGACCAGTGGTATGTTTAAGTTTGCTACAAAAAAAAAAATGTAATCCAAACCTTTAAACACTTTTTTTCCCGAACTATATTTTTCAAACCGGTGGGAAGCATAACGTGGGAGCGGTAAATATGCTTTTATCTGAATTTGATACCGGCGTTTTAAATTGAATTCTCTGCATCATAGTAGCCCTTTTGCGATATCTTCAAAGTCTATTTTCGGTGCACGCTTTTGTTTCGATATTTTGGGAGAATAAAATAACGTTTTGTTCATAACATCGCAGATTTGTTAGGACTTATTATTTACAAGTATCCTATGTATGCTGAAATGAAATATATTGAAAAAGACATAAGCAAAATATTGTGTTACAGGTCCAATAGTAATACTTCGGGAATTGCTGCCGATGACCCATGTAAGTCTGCAACGGGTCCTTCCACCTGATGCAACCGTTACACAGAGATTCAAATGTGGACGCCAAGGAATAAATCTATGTCGTCCGATTTAGCATTACGTTTTATTTTACTTATACATCTACGTAAAAATGATTGCTCTGCAGTTCACAATCAAGAGCCTGACAGCGGGTTCATCGAACCACCTTCAAGCTATTTCTCTACCATTCCACTCTCTAAAAGCCCGCGGGAAAAACGAACACTTAAATCTTTCTGTACGAGCTATTATTCCTCTTATTTTATTATGATGATCATTTTTCCGTATGTAGGTCGGCGCCAAAAAAATATTTTTGCATTCAGTGGAGAAAGTCGGTGTTTGAAATTTCATGAGGAGATCCTACCGCAACGAAAAATACTTTTGTTTTAATGATTGCCACCCCAATTACCGTATCATAATCATGGCAACCGCTCCTCCGTTTCGTGAATGTACAAAACGAGTTTTGAACATTTTTAGATGTCCTCCGTCAAACCTATCTAAGTCGGATCCCATAACGCTCAAGACCACTCCAACAGATGATTGGTTTGTGGGGCGCTCAACTGTGCGGTCATCGGCGCCCGTAAAAAGTCCCAATTTTTACACGGTCCATTTTCTTTCCACAATGCAATGTAGACACTCCCACAAATGATGAAGATGAATGATGAGAACAGCGCAAACACCGAGTCCCCAAGCAGAGAAAGTCCCCAAGCCGGCCAGAAAAGCGTAGTGTAAGTCTCTTTATCACACCTGTTGCATTTTCTAAATGTTCTACCAATAAATCGCAGTCTTTGGTTCGCTTTTCCCAAAACATTATCTATGTGACCGTTCCAGTTTAAGGTTATTCATAATTGCATTCCCACAGTATTCAGATAATACTCATGTGGGTGACTTCACACTTTTCATTATTTAGAGTCAGTTGCCACTTTTCGCGCCATACAAATATCTCGTCCAAATCATTTTGCACTTTTTTTACCATCTGATGGCTTTACAAGACGTCTGAAAACAATCTAAAAGGGCTGTTCAGGTTGTTTCTAAATCGTTTACGTAGATCAGGAACAGTTCCCTTGGGGAACGCCAGATATTTCTTCTATGTTACTATATGATACTTCGTCAATTACTATGAACTGTGAATTTTCTGACAGGAAATCACGAATAAAGTAGCACAACTGAGACGATACTCCGTAGACAAGCAATTTGATTAAGAGTTGCTTGTGAGGAACGGTGTCAAAAGCCTCCAAAAAATCAAAAAATATAGGTTCAATTTGACATTTCCTGTCTATAGCACTCATTACTTCGTGAGAATAAAGAGCAAGTTGAATTTCATAAGAACGATATTTTCTGAATCCCTGTTGGTTGTGCCGGCCGTTGGTTGCCGAGCGGTTCTAGGCGCTTCAGTCTGGAACCGCGCGACCGGTGCTGTCGCAGGTTCGAATCCAGCCTCGGGCATGGATGTGTGAGCTGTCCTTAGGTTAGTTAGGTTTAAGTAGTTCTAAGTTCTAGGGGACTGATGACCTGAGATGTTAAGTCCCATAGTGCTCAGAGCCATTTGAACCATTTTGAACATTTTGGGTGTTTGTTTCTACATCGTTCACTTATAGGTAACCCATATTGTTCGAACTTAGTATATTTTCCAAAATTCTACTGCAAATCAACGTTAGCATTATAGGTCTATAATTTATCAGATTACTGCTATTTCCTTTTTATGGTGTTGGTGTGACCTATGCAGCTTCCCAGTCTTCAGGAACGGATCTTGCGACGAGCGAGCGATTGTTCATGATTGCTAAGTATGGAGCTATTATATCAACATACTCTGGCAGTAACCTAACTGGTGTACAGTATGGATTGGAGACCTTTCCTTTATTAAGTGACTTAAGCTGCTTCGTTATGGCGAGGATATTGCCTTCTAAGAGATTGGTAGTAGCTCTTGATTCGAATTCTGGAATATTTCGTTCGTCTTCCTTAATGAAGGAATTTAGAAAAACAGTGTTTAGTAATTCTGCTGTAATGGCACTGTCATCATAACATTACCATAGCTATCGCACAGTGAAGGTACAGGCTGTGACTTGCCGCTGGTTCACTTTATATACGACTAGACACTCTTCGGGTTTTATACCACATTCCGAGACAGAGTTGCGTTGAGGAAATTATTAAAAGCATCTCGCATTGAATATCGCGCTAAATTTCGAGCTTTTGTAAAACTTCGCCAATCTTGTGAATTTTGTGTTCTTTTAAATTTGTCCTATTGTTTCCGTTGCTTCTGCAACAATGTTTTGACCTGTTTTGTGAACCATGGACGATCAATACCACCTCTTATCAATTTATTTGGCAAATATCCCTCAATTGCCTTCGATATTATTTGTCTGAATTTAAACCATATCTGGGCTACGCTTACGTAGTCGGACTGGAAGGATTGGAGACTGTCTCTTAGGAAGGCGTCAGGCGAATTTTTATCTATTTTTTTAAATATAAGTGTTTTAAATTATTTTTGGTGGGTTTGGATATTGCGGTATTCAGTGTTACTACAATGATCTAGTGGTCACTAATTTCTATATCCGCCATGATACTCCCTATTTGCTCAGGATCATTTTTTGCTAAGAGGTCAAGTACGTTTTCGCTATCATTGACACTTCGCGGGGGCTCGTGACTAAGTGTTCAAAACAATTTTCTGAGAAAGCATTCAGTACAGTTTCGGGTGATGTTTTATGCCTGCCATCGGCCTTCAACATGTGTTCTCACCAACACAACGTGGACAGATCGAAGCCACCACCAACTATAATTGTATGAATGGGGTACCCATTTATAATGAGACTCAAATTTTCTTAGAACTGTTTAGCAACTGTATCATCGAGTCAGGGGGTTGTAACTTTTACCCATTTTAACTCACAGGAACTATCTGCTTCACTTTAGGTAAACACTTCTGACGGCAATAAACACTCCACCACCAACTGTATTCAATGTATCCTTTCTGAAGACGGTTAAGTCCTTTGTAAAAATTTCCGCTGAACTCATCTTCGGCATTAGCAAGCTTTCCGTAACTATATCTATTTCAGCTTCAGTGCCTGCTATTAGCGCTTGGAACTCTGGTTATTTCCCAACGTAGCTACGACAGTTTACTATTACAATACCGATTGTTGCTAAGTCTATCCTCGTAATGTGTTTGCCCTGTACTCTTTTAGACTGATGCACTTGCTATAGTTTCCCGAGACCCTCTGACTTATAAAAAAGCCCAGTCCGCTCCACACAGCCCCCGCTACCCGTGTAGCCGTTTCCTGCGTGTAGTGGACCCTTAACGTATTAAGCGGAACCCGAAAATCCGCCACCCTATGGCGCAAGTCGAGGAATCTGCAGCCTACACGGTCCGAGGCTCTGATTCAGACATTCCACTCGGCTGTGCACCAAAGATCCACAGTTAGTCCTGTCGACGAAGCTGCAGATGGCGAGCTCTGTCTTCATACTGCAGGCAAGGCTGGCACCCTCTACCAGTACAGCTAGCGGCCTGAAACCAAAGAGAATCTCCTTCGAACCAAAGCGATACACATCATTAGCACTGATGTGAGCCATCACCTGCATTTGCTGCACCCTGTGCTCCTCATGGCATCCGGAAGCACCCGTTCCAAATCTGGAATAACTCCTCCCCGTGTTCACACATAATTCCTTCCCCTCCTTCTCAGCCATATACTTTAGGGGCTCCGGAAAGGCTCAAAATCATGAAAAGTTCAATTTTTACTTTTTTGCGTTTTCAGAATCTGCAGACTATTACCTTTTAATAGATATACAATTTATTCAATTCCGAAGACTACAATTATTTTTAAATTTTTTTTGAAATGTGTTCTACATGGGCGTGACCCACTGTGGCGCTGTTAAACTGCTGTGAAATGGCGTTATTATTAACGTCCATGTTCATCAGGTACATTTTAGTGATGTGAGATAAAGTATGTGTTGTGGCTAACCTGTGATGGTTCAATATATATCGCTGGTGTGATTGTCGATTGTTTCATGTTTATTTACTCTGTCGTTATCTCGAAAATATTCGTAATTAATTCAGTTTCTTGAGTCTCTGTTTTATTGAAGTATAATAATGAGTAAAAGTAAAGTTATTAGAAATCCTCTGAAGGCTTTTAAGAAAAGGAGAAATGTTGGAAAGCCAAAGGTATGTGTTATTACTGTAAACAATAAAGACGATGAATATCCCCAACATAGCTTGTGTCCCAAAGAAGAAGACAGTTGGTGTAAATATAACAAAGGATTACTAACTGGTGAAGTGTACACTCATAAGCATAGTCTGCCTCATGCAATAATGGAGGTGATAAAACCTATTTTCAGAGACTTAGCAGCACCTGAACTGTTGAAAAAGTGTATTCACGGAAGAACTCAAAACCCCAATGAAAGTGTAAATAGTGTTATATGGTCGAGAATCCCCAAGACTGTATTTGTTGGAATAGAAACACTTCACTTTGGTGTGTATGATGCTGTTGCGACTTTCAATGATGGCAACATTGTAAGGTGCAAGGTATTTAGAAATATGGGAATGAAGATAGGTTCTAACATGGTACGAGCGATGCTTGCTTTAGACAAGGAACGCCTTCGGGCTGCAGACAGGGCTGTAAAGAGTCTAGAAATACAAGCGAGAGTAAACAGGAGGAGGAACAAGAGGAAGCTGGAGGAGGAGTTTGCAGAGGATGAAGATAATCCATCCTATGGACCTGGAATGCACTAAAAAGTTAATCCAATCTTTGTCGCTCGATTCCCAAAACTTTTATTTTCTCATACTAATTACATGTTTTCTAAGGATCTTCCAAACATATTTGTTTCAAACTTTCAGTAACTGTTACACAGTACCTTCTGCATAATTTAACACAGCCTTTTTCCAAAAAACTGTATATTTTTGAATATATAAATAAAAAATTGCAAAAAAATGTTGTGAATTTTCATTACAATGGAAAAAAAATCATCTTTAATAACTGAACTAAAATTTTGTAAAATCCCTGTGTTAAGTTGAAGCCCATATTCCAATAAATAATCTGTAAAAAGTTCAACTTCCTACCTCAAATACTTTGTGAGGAAAGATGTAATTTATAAGCGTTATTTTAACATTGCAAGTATAGGGCGTTCCGGAGCCCCTTAAGGGACCACACTACGCGCCTAGCGTTGGAGCTTCCAACTACCAGTAATCCCACCCTCTGTGACTGCCCAGCTCTTGCATACCGAGAGGCTTTCCCTGAAACAGGGTAAACGACTGCATCTGGCTCAAGATGTTTATCAGAAACAAGCAGCGCTTGAAACCTGTTTGTCAGGCAAACCTGGGAAACCCTTGGAGAAAAAAAAATCACGAAAGTTACCTATTTTTCACGCGTTCAAAGAGGACTATACCCATAATGTGGAATTTGTGTTTCAATGGGAAAAAGTTGAATGACGTCTCAATTATTTTCAGCATGTAGCTCCCTGTTTTGGCTAAGACTACCATCTGACTGTAAAATAGAAGGAGGGAAACGTAGGAGACGTCGATGCACTAGAATCACTTTCAGTCACTTGTGGAAAAGAATAGCAGTGCGACAGGAAGCCGTTAATGGAGGGAACGCAAGTGAGCTAGGCGCCTGCTATTGTAGGACGATGCCACTGCAGTGGGCACATTGCCAACAGCCTCTGTTCTCCGCGCTATTGGAGAGCTTTCTTATGGCCACGAGAACCAGAAAAATTGTTCCGCCAAGCAAACGCCCTTGCACAGATGACCTCGATGCCCCTAACACAACTGAATAAAATACACTGTTCTCCATCACTTCTCTAATTTTACTTCTACTGTCACTTGTCTATCATTAACTACGGCTCAGGGCCGTAAAGGCATTGTGTATACAGGGCGATTCAGCTACCCTTACCGCTGTCGTTTTCTGCAATCCGCAATGTTATGGCTGGTCTTCATAAACCACGTGCGAGATTTTCATATTCTCTCGCTCGCTACATGCAAACTATTAATCCTACAGAAAAAAATGAGCAGGAGCTTTTTGTAGGAAATTTAATGTGGTTAAATTCTGTACTGGGATACGTTACGTTTTTGCTGGAGGCCCTATTTTAGAGTTATTCGAGAAATACTTACGAAAGTGACCTTCAAACGCATCTCCACCACACACTCATCCCTCACCAGTCAGTAGTATATTGTTCGTGCCACTGCCTCCTACCATTGTACAAATATTTCCGACTACATGAACTATTCCGATATTCGACATTTTTTGGTCTCTATTGATTGGGCTATTACGCTACCTGCACAGTCGGCTACTTCGTTAACATTATTAATTTAAAAGCCTCAGTGAGGGCAATGAACGAAAAACGACTTTTGCAAACGTAACGATAAAACTAATTACATTGACAATTCAATCCAAACTTGACCTTTACAAGCACACTAGATTCGTAGTCAGAAGGCCTAATGAATACAACGATGAAACTGTTCATTTTATGCTGATAAAATTCACAAAATTGTTAAATGAAATTTACACAAACGTCAGTATTACAATTTGTAAGTGCTCAGCTAAGCCGATGACGTAGTAAGGCCAGTCAATGGAGACTGAAAAAGGTCGAATGTGGGAAATAATTCGTGCAGTCACAAATATTTTTACAGTGGTAGGAAGGAGTGCCGTTAACAGCTCACTGGTGGAGGCTGAGTGTGGGAGTTGGGGTGAGCTTGAAATTTTCTTTTGTATATTTCTCTTGAATAATTCGAAAACTATGGCCTCTAGCGAAAACGTATCCCAGTAAAAAAATTTTCTACATCAAATTTCATTCAAAAAGGCCCTGTTCACTTTTTCTGTAGGACTAATAGTTCGCACGTAGCGAACAAGAGAATATGAAAATCTCACCCTATGGTTTATGGAGGCCAGCTGTAACACTGCAGGTTGCATAAAATGACAGCGGTAGGAGCAGCTGAACCAGCCTGTATACTGCAATGGATATGAAACTGATGTGAAAACGATAATACAAGAAAAATAAAACAAATTTAAAAATCGTATTGTACACCATCAGCTGTTGTGAAAATCTTTGTTATTGTTCCACGTCTAACAGTGGTGTTCCATTTGCCAAGACTCCGGAGACTGGACGCAGTCTACTCTAATATTAATGATATACAGAATCTTCTGAACAACGTTTAAATTCTACTCGTATTTATGGAATTCTGTTGTCCTCTTCGTGTTTTTGACATTATTTAGAGTGACTGGAATGTCACGTATGTCGCTGCACAAATGTCTGACGACAATCGAAAATGGTAGCAGTAATAAAGATTTTCATAGCAAATGACGGTGTGAAACGTTATTTTGGACAAATATCTACAGACGTGAGTCGGCAACAGCTGCTGAAACCTGATTTTTGACAAATATCGACAAGCGTGAGTCAACAACTACTGAAAATACACTCCTGGAAATGGACAAAAGAACACATTGACACCGGTGTGTCAGACCCACCATACTTGCTCCGGACACTGCGAGAGGGCTGTACAAGCAATGATCACACGCACGGCACAGCGGACACACCAGGAACCGCGGTGTTGGCCGTCGAATGGCGCTAGCTGCGCAGCATTTGTGCACCACCGCCGTCAGTGTCAGCCAGTTTGCCGTGGCATACGGAGCTCCATCGCAGTCTTTAACACTGGTAGCATGCCGCGACAGCGTGGACGTGAACCGTATGTGCAGTTGACGGACTTTGAGCGAGGGCGTATAGTGGGCATGCGGGAGGCCGGGTGGACGTACCGCCGAATTGCTCAACACGTGGGGCGTGAGGTCTCCACAGTACATCGATGTTGTCGCCAGTGGTCGGCGGAAGGTGCACGTGCCCGTCGACCTGGGACCGGACCGCAGCGACGCACGGATGCACGCCAAGACCGTAGGATCCTACGCAGTGCCGTAGGGGACCGCACCGCCACTTCCCAGCAAATTAGGGACACTGTTGCTCCTGGGGTATCGGCGAGGACCATTCGCAACCGTCTCCATGAAGCTGGGCTACGGTCCCGCACACCGTTAGGCCGTCTTCCGCTCACGCCCCAACATCGTGCAGCCCGCCTCCAGTGGTGTCGCGACAGGCGTGAATGGAGGGACGAATGGAGACGTGTCGTCTTCAGCGATGAGAGTCGCTTCTGCCTTGGTGCCAATGGTGGTCGTATGCGTGTTTGGCGCCGTGCAGGTGAGCGCCACAATCAGGACTGCATACGACCGAGGCACACAGGGCCAACACCCGGCATCATGGTGTGGGGAGCGATCTCCTACACTGGCCGTACACCACTGGTGATCGTCGAGGGGACACTGAATAGTGCACGGTACATCCAAACCGTCATCGAACCCATCGTTCTACCATTCCTAGACCAGCAAGGGAACTTGCTGTTCCAACAGGACAATGCACGTCCGCATGTATCCCGTGCCACCCAACGTGCTCTAGAAGGTGTAAGTCAACTTCCCTGGCCAGCAAGAGCTCCGGATCTGTCCCCCATTGAGCATGTTTGGGACTGGATGAAGCGTCGTCTCACGCGGTCTGCACGTCCAGCACGAACGCTGGTCCAACTGAGGCGCCAGGTGGAAATGGCATGGCAAGCCGTTCCACAGGACTACATCCAGCATCTCTACGATCGTCTCCATGGGAGAATAGCAGCCTGCATTGCTGCGAAAGGTGGATATACACTGTACTAGTGCCGACATTGTGCATGCTCTGTTGCCTGTGTCTATGTGCCTGTGGTTCTGTCAGTGTGATCATGTGATGTATCTGACCCCAGGAATGTGTCAATAAAGTTTCCCCTTCCTGGGACAATGAATTCACGGTGTTCTTATTTCAATTTCCAGGAGTGTAGTATTAAGTTGCCAAGCCTGCATGTTGTAGTTTCAGGAATGTGTATCGAAATTTTCCATACATGTGCTCGATAAGACTGGGAAAAATGATGAAGGTGAGCAATGTCAGATTGCAGAAGACAAGGGCACTATACACAAACATACACAACGTAAGTTTCATTGCAACTGCATTTGGCGACTTATTAAAATGAAACACTTCATTGCATACCTGCGTAATGTTTGGCTGTAGTATTCGGCTTTTACTGACACCCTTTTAATGTCGTTGCGTCACTGCTGATTACATCCCCTTTGGCTCCATTCATTTCATTTCAGTGAATTTTATCTTCCTGAGTCGTTTTTCAGAAGGGAAATCCGGCCATAGAGGAAACCAAGGCAAAAGTTATTTCGTTCTCGTGCTCGTCAAATCAGTCTTGTACGATGTGAAAGAGCGTCTTTCAGTTTAGAGGGCACAAACGCCTAGTGCATACAACTGCTCCACCACTTATTGAGCAAAGTTGCCTAACATAGTTACTTCTGAATTATCTTTTCAGAATGACATAGTGCCGCGCGGGATTAGCGATCTAAGGCGCTGCAGTCATGGACTGTGCGGCTGATCCCGGCGGAGGTTCGAGTCCTCCCTCGGGCATGGATGTGTGTGTTTGTCCTTAGGATAATTTAGGTTAAGTAGTGTGTAAGCTTAGGGACTGATGACCTTAGCAGTTAAGTTCCATAAGATTTCACACACATGTAACAATGACATAGTGCTGTGGAATCCCTAAAACGCTTATAGCACTTACGCTTCAAATTTCGAAAAAGACAGTCTGATTTGTAATCCTTCCCTCATGTTGTCTTCTCTTAAATGCGTCCTGTAGGTAACACAAAAAATCTGATCAAAAGTATCTGCACACATACTAGTGGCAATTAATATGGGGTGTGTTCACCCTTCGCCTTTTAAGACAGCTTGAACTTTGCTGGGGACACTTTCAGTGAGGTGTCTAAATATCTGTATTCAAAAACCACTGTCACACAGATGCTGATTTAAGAGAGGGTGCATTGTCATTCCGATACAGTCATCATGTTCTAACTGTTCCTCTGTTGTACGCAACACACAATGATGCAAAATGTGTTCTTATCCTTCCACATTTAGTGTTTTCTGAAGTCAATAAGGAGACCACAACATATCCACGGTAAATATCCTCCTTTCGCAACACAACCTCCTTTTTACTTCACTGTTGGCACTAAACATGATGGCAAGCAACGTTCTTCAGGAATTTATCAAACCCAAATGTATCTAATATTTTCTGCGTCTCATGAACAAATAAAGCGAGTTGGGTCTCACACGATCGCTGTTTCCGGAATCCATGTTGATTCCTACAGTATAGATTCTGGGTTTCCAGAAAGGACATGATACGCGAGCTAGAAACATGTTCTAAAATTCTACAACAGATCGACGTCAGAGATATAGGTCTGTAGTTTTGCGCATCTGCTCGACGACCCTTCTTGAAACCTGGAACTACCTGTGCTCTTTTCCAATCATTTGGATCCTTCCGTTCCTCTAGAGACTTGCGGTACACGGCTGTTAGAAGGGGGGCAAGTTCTTTCGCGTACTCTGTGTAGAATCGAATTGGTATCCCGTCAGGTCCAGGGGACTTTCCTCTGTTGAATGATTTCAGTTGCTTTTCTATTTAACCTCAATTTACAATTACAAATACTTCTTAAATAATGCATTTATGATTGCTTATAGATTGTGAATGTCGGGTAATGACCTGGGACACTTATGCTGTTCTTATATCAGGTACATGTGCGGAAAATTCTAAGTAATGGCACAATTTGCAAATAAATGGTCAATAATTATTTATACACATGCCTGGTACTATATGAAGAATATATAAAAGTGATTGCTGATGTTATTAGCTTTCATAAGACACATTATAAGTACATATTGCTTCATTGGTGCATTTGTTATTTCTTTTATAAACTATTGTAACTGAAACTATTAATGACTTTTCAAGTATAGGGTTTAGAATTAATCTTGAAGTTACAATGAGCGAATCTCATTTGCTGCGATTTATCTGGTGCATCTGGTTTTCACGAAGAATGTCTATATATTACGTAACGTTTTTTTCGTGGAAATATAATACTCACGCTTTTTGCAACCAGCTGTGGACGCTTTGCGCATTCTGTCCGACTGGAGCACAGCCTCGCTACCCTCTTCTGGGATTTTCAGACTAATCCGTTGTGGTCAGCCATGGACTACATGCTTGCAATCCACATTCGTTTTCCCACGCTGCCTCACTTGCTTCAGCCAACTTTCCATCCGACTGGTCGCACCATCAAATATTTAGCACCGCCTCTGCCCTCGCGATCCAACCTCTCGTAATGTCACACACCCCATACCCTCTCCCACCCAAGTATAAATGTCCCATCGAGTAACATCTGCACCGATATTTAACCGTTGTATCAATGCTACCCTACATCACATAAGGGCTCCTAACCCCCTACAATCTTTCCCTCCTCTACGGGACGCCGAGTGGAATGTGGTCAGGACGGAGTGGGTGGTCATGTCAGTGGCAGTTGAGAGACAAATACAATTAAAAGAAGTCTGTATTTCTTGCACTGGTTTACGTTATAACACCCCAGAAAAACAGTCTTCGTCCGAACGGCAGTCTCATAAGCAAATGGAGGAGGCGGAGGATGGCAAACGTTACAAATGTTCGAAAGAACAATGGATTTTTTTTTTTTAGCTCTAAGGCGAAGTGATGGAAAGAGAACAGAACCTGTCTGCTTAGGAGCAGAAGACAGATACAAGAGGGAGGCAGTGGGAGATGACCTAAGCCATCTGCATTGAGGGAGAGCCTAAACAAGAGAGGTACATTTACAAGGGTCTCTGTCAAGGCAGACGAGGAAGGCAATCACATGACATGTCTCTTCATTGGATACTGAAAGAATACTGTTGTACGTACTGATGCTGTGTACCCTCGGACGTCGGACCATCAATTCACGTTCAACACCCTAGATTAACTGGCTATAAAGGTAAAATCGCAAAAAAATGCAGAAATGGTAAAAATTATTAACCTCTTGAGTACCACGTTGAAACGGAAAATCCTTGAGACTTTGTACCCCATCCTGGCCCAAAAAACCTCTCTTCCAGATTGCATAAGAACTGGCTTCTTCGTTTATACCCACAACCTGCGACCCTGCAAAAATTTTAACCTCCACTCTCAATAACCTATCTTTTCCAGTGCAGGTCCTTCCAGTTTCAGAGAATCTGCAGTGCTTCTTTGTAAGGTATTCACCTTTCCTGTGGCACCCTTTTCTATTTACAAAAGAAAAAGGAAATTAACTGAGACATCTTAATAACTTTAAAACCACACGTAAATGTTTTTAATTATATTCCTTTAATCTTAATTGTATATTGTATCAGTTTTAATACGATTTGGTTGAAGTGTGGAATGTTCGTATTGCTGATCCATATGCGACGAGGGGGATGAAACCACTATTAAGAAAACGATTAGCAGTCATAGTGCATATATTATAGGTAATACTCTATTCAGTAACATTCTGTCTCTATCAGCAGCTTCAACTATTAATGCTCTGTCGACATTAGCAGACGATGCGTTCTCATAAAATCTGTATGCTGTAGCGACACAGAAGCTCTAGTTGCCCATAGATAATTTGTTATTTGTTTTCAAGAATGCTTGAGCTATCTGGCCACTGAGAATTTGTGGCATAGCAGGTCTGTAAGGTCTTAGCAGTACAAGAGTACAGTGATCATACACCAAATTCCGTCGCAGAATACTTCAAAAGATACTATGGTAAATTATAAGAGGAAACAATCAGCTAATGTCAATCTATTGTCAAGTCAGAAATGAGACTAAGGAAATTAAATGTTTCGTACAAGGGTCCTCAAATTATTTTGTTCAATTACAACATGCTACCATTCATCCAGAAGCTCGTAAAGTTACTCCGTAAGGATCTGGAACAATTTTGTATTTTACAATTGTGCACAGCTCCCATTTTTCTTTTGTATAAATTTCAAGTTTCTTGTGCTTCCTCAGTTTTCCTATTTCGAATACCTTCCTGGATTTGGTTTGGAAGAATAGAAATATTACTAATGACTTAAGTCTCATTGATTTTATGTATCATGACAGTGCGTATTCTTCTGTAATTAATAGCCTTGGCCACAAACATTTGTAACAGGACAGATAAACAGTTAAAAGAGGAGTGCATGGACATCTTCACAGGAAGTCGGTGCTTGAGAAGTATATCAACTGGTTTTCACAATAAAAGTATTTGTTTCAAGTACTGATTACGTTATTTTAGGTCATTCACTGTCATGTTGTGTGTTTTAATATCTTATGAGTATCTTATATAAATGTAATAGATCTAAAATAAAAGATTGTCTTACGCCAATTTTCTCTTAGTTCTTGCAAATAAAATGAAAGGGAAATTAATAATATAAGTCTTTTTAGGTTTCCTACTCCAACTTGGGACCTACGTGCCTCATTATTGACCTCTGGTAAGCCTTGTGTACCTGTACGGCTAGCGCTGTACTAGTGAACATAAAAATATTGACTCTATTAGGGTAATTTACTAATTAAAAGGCACATAAACATTATTTTGAACTCTCAAATTAAGTTCCACTATGGTATTTACGCATCTAAATTGACTGTACTATTGTTCTAAAACGTTTGAAAACACATGGTCTAAAATAAAAATCTAAAGAAGCTAGGCAGTAATAATTGACAGTTTCTCTTAGGCCTAAATGAGACTTGGTTACTGGTGGCACAGAAAGGAAGTTTCAGCACTTGACCAAGCACCATTTTAGAGGATAAGAGATAATACATGACGTTCTGCATTTTTTTAAAATATAACTGACGTTATTGACTGACTAATATGGCTTCTTTATTACTTATGATCTTAGCTTACGTTCCCGTGGTGTTCAAAAGCGGACTTTCGAGGAAGACTTCGTCATCAATCAAATTAAACTATTGTGCCAAGGCTTTCTAAGAAGCTTTCATCCACATCTACATCTATATATGCACTCCACAAGCGACAGTACGGTGCGTGGAGGAGGGTATCTTATACCAATACTCGTTCTTCCCTTTCCTATTCCACACGAAGATAGAGCGAGAGAAAAACGACTCTACATGCCTCCATATGAACCGCAATTTCACGTTTCTTATCTTCGTGGTCCTTAGGCGAAATATATGCTGGCGATAGTAGGATCGTTATGCAATCAGCTTCAAGTGTAATTTCTCTAAATTTTCTCAACAGTGTTCGTCGAAAAGAACGTCGTCTTCCCTTCGGGGATTTCTATTTCATTTCCCAAAGGATCTCCGTAACACCTGCGTATTGCTCGAACCTACCGCTAACAAATATAGCAGACCGCCTCTGAATTGCTCCTTTCTTTTCATAATATTATAATCTACAGTATAACTACGGAAAGCACCAAATACGATTTGTTAGCTTCATAACCAGTTATACAAACGTGGCAGCTGCTCGGTTTACATATGTCGAAGACAGCGATGGACAAGGTTCCACGCAGAGAACTTCGATCTCTGATTCCAAACGAAAATTCGATATTTGCAACAAAATAAAGTATCACATAAGATTGCCTGTTTTATGTATCAAAATATGCGAAGATTTCTTCTGTAACATACAAACCATACGTGGGTGGCTTATTGGCACAACTGCTCTGACTTGCAGGTTAAAGAGCACTTGCCTATGACAATACTTCGATCTTTGTACCACACTCTGAAGGAACCAAAAATTGTCTGTATTATTTATCAAAACATGTAACAATCTCTTCCATAATAGTACGATACACACGTGGGTAGCTTATTAGTGCTACTGATCTAACTTAAAGGTTAATAAGATAAACTGCCTGACTTACATTGATCAGCAAGAGCATTATGACCACCTACCTAATAGCCAATATGTCCACATTTGGCACGGATAATAGCGGCAACATGTCGTGGCATGAAGCAATGGCAATGAGGCATTGTTAGGTGGCTGGAGGGAGCTTGCACCACATTTACACACACAAATCACGCAATTCCCGTAAATTCTAAGGAGGGGGGAGATGAACTCTGACACCACATTCAATCATTTCCCAGATATGTTCAGATCTGGCGGGCTGGGAGGGAGGGGGGGGGGGGCAGCACATCAACTGGAACTCGCCACTGTGTTCTTCGAACCACTCCATCACACTCCTGGCCTTGTGACATGAGGCATTATCTTGCTGAAAAATGCCACTGCTATCGGGAAAGATGATCGTCATAAAGGGGTGTTCTCGGTCTGCAACCAGCGTATGATACTTCTTGGGTGTCATGGTGCCTTGCACGAGCTCCACTGGACCTATGGATGCCCACGTGAATGTTTCCCAGATTATGATGGAGCAGTCGGCAGCTTGTCTCCGTCCCACAGTACAGGTGTCAAGGAGCAGTTCCCCTGGAAGACGACGGTTTCGCGGCCTGCCATCTGGTTAATGAAGAAGGTACAGGGATTCATTAGACCACGCAACGCTCTGTCACTGCGCTAACGTCCAATGCCGATGGTCACGTGCCCAGTTCAGTAGTAGTTGCCGATGTTGTAGTGTTCACATTGGCGCGTGCATGGGTCGTCGGCTGCGGAGGCCCATCGTTAGGAGTGTTCGGTGTACGGTGTGTTCAGACACACTTGTACTCCGCCCAGCATTAAAGTCTGATGTTAGTTCCGTCACAGTTCGCCGCCTGTCTTGTTTTACCAGTCTGTTCAGCCTACAACATCCGACATCTGAAGGGTGGACGCCCAGCCCCACGACTTCTGGACGTGGTTTCACCTTGGTTTCGCCACGTGTTGAAGACACTCACCACAGCACTCCTAGAACACCCGACAGTCGTGAAGTTTCCGAAATGCTCATGCCGGGCCTCTGGCCATCACAATCTGCCCTCGGTCAGACTCAGATAAATCACATGCCTTCCCCACTCAAAATATAGACAGCACGCTCACTGATACCACACCCACCGTGCGTGTGTCTGACTAGCAGTGATTCCTCGCCAGGTGACCCTGCTATCGCCTGGACAGGTTTCTGTCGATAGAAAGTCCGTGGTCATAAGATTCTGGTTGATGAGTGTATGCTGTCGCACAGTGGAAATAACATAACACTACAATGAAATAGCATACTGAATAGCAGTTCTAACATCTGAGTTAAATACACATACATACAGGTAAGAAACGAGGGTCGATACGCATTCTTCCCTCATGGCAGTTGTTTTCGCCGAATACTCCCTCTTACGCTTTCTTTATTTTTTTAAACTTCGACCACTTTCATTTCAAGTTTCCTTCTTTTGTCTTTCTGTAAAAAATACAGAAAAAAAGAAAAACATCGACTTCTTTCATTTCAGGCTTCCTTCTTTTGTGTAGACATAACATATTTTAAAGAAGTAAATGCTGCAATAGAATGTTTTTAGCCTGTTGGATACATTTGATCGGCGTAATAACATTTTTCTTGGGAACCAATCGTAATTAGGCAATATCTATATTTGACGAACGATGTCCTGCAGGAATTGACTCGTGTGTGTATTTATGTCCACTCAGTGAAATATGACACATACATTTCGATATTGCGTCAATACATAATCGCTAATGCCGGTAAGTTAACATCAGAAGCTGACATTGTGTGTGTGTGTGTGTGTGTGTGTGTGTGTGTGTGTGTGGTTCAAATGGTTCAAATGGCTCTGAGCACTATGCGACTTAACTGCTGAGGTCATCAGTCGCCTAGAACTTAGAACTAATTAAACCTAACTAACCTAAGGACATCACACACATCCATGCCCGAGGCAGGATTCGAACCTGCGACCGTAGCGGTCACGCGGTTCCAGACTGAAGCGCCTTTAACCGCACGGCCACACCCGGCCGGCGTGTGTGTGTGTGTGTGTGTGTGTGTCACAACTTGATAGAGGATGTCATCTACTGAGTAGCAATTGATACTAGTTTTGTAGTAGCTGATATGTCCCATTTGGGCGAGGGGCGGAATGGTACCCACACACGTGTGACGTCAGGAGGTGGGAGAAAGGAAAATGTCAGCGATTAAGAGACTAATATAAATTACTACGCAATAGCTGACATTCTCTATCAGGTTATGGCACACATACGCACCTAGTCGTCGAATGACATTCGCGGAACTCTCACATTAAGAGACTAATATAAATTACTACGCAAAAGCTGACATTCTCTATCAGGTTATGGCACACATACGCACCTAGTCGTCGAATGACATTCGCGGAAGTCTCACATTTCCACGGCGATTTTGTCGTCTTCTTGCGTGAGCTGCAGAGTCAAGCATCTGGGCATAGTCAAACAAAGACATTTCTCACGGTTACGAGCAGGCTGGTAGGCAGTAATTCCTCGTATATGCATGTCAGTTCTTCGCCTTCGAAACCGTGGTTCCTATTGCGTGTTTCAACGCTTGGAAGCACCCGAATAACCACTTTACAGGAATGGGAGCCACAGAAAGTGAAAGCAACGCCCTACAGCAAATCGACTACAGTTGCAATACGCAGCACAGCAAATGATTACCACAGACATCTCGTTCAGATATGAAATTATAATCCCTGGCAGTGTACAGCATTCGTTTCGAAAAGAGTGCGTAGGCGCGCATGAAAATTTCATTATGATTTCTAGTGCCATTAGCGAGAGAAGTGCAGGGACAAGTATGAAGATACGAATTTTACATGCTACACGGAACGGAATACTCTGTTGCTGAATATTATAAGGATAGACTAATTCTACAGGGTTGACTGAGTAATAATCCGATAATGGAGTGCTTTTTTATTTCTAGTGATACGGTTTTTAGGTTACGTAATTTGGAGTCAGGGTGGGATAGTATAAAAATGGGAAGATTTTGAGGAATGAGTCTGAAGTGTGATAGGATTGAAACGCACATCTTCTGCATTAACTGTGCCGTTTGGTGTTGTCTTAGCATCAGGAACAGAAAAAATGTCCATGCTTCCTCTCTTAGTTGTTTTCTCAGAGAAGGGGCGTAAAGATGTGTATGTGACGGTGGGTGTATGTTCGTATTGAGGGGTCGTTTTAACACGCGCTTCAATAGATTTTACCACTGTTAATGCTGATGTTGTCGGTCTTTTTACACTTTTGTTATTTACTTTTCACCTCGTGAGAATGAGCAGAAAAGGCTAATTTACTAAGTGAATAAATAACAGGTTACGTATCTAAAGGTATATGTTAAAAATGATATGATGTGCTGTGGCTTGGGGTTCACATTATGGTGCAAAGCCCCCTATAACTAACAGCATGCGTTGGTTCAAATGTCAGAGAAAGCCAAGTATTTGCCACCTGCAATAGTGCTGTGCCTATTAAAGCATCCTCCAGTTGAAAGAGAGCTTTCTAACCGACCATATAAATTTAACACACTAAACCCACATTCAAATAAGAATAAATAAAATGAACATATTACTTCAGAAATACGAAAATTGAAAGAGTATACCAAGTATTCCAGCTGAAAAGTGTTGAACAGCGTATTACCATTTTCTCAACATGACAAGTGCCACTTGCTCTTGCTGAAATTATGATTATCACCTTCTTTTCAATGCCAACATTTCTCTTTGTCATCAAGGATTTCACGCTACCATCAGCAAACACCATTGCTCACATTCTGTTGTTGGACTGTTTATATTACAACTGTTACATATTATAATTAAGCAAAGGATGAAGTAACAGACTGATAAGGAAATAAAAATATGAATTTAGATGTACTCTTAATAATAGAAACACAGATATATACTCTCAGGCTGAAATAGGTATGGTAGAAGGAAACAGGCAGCCTCTGAATCCACATGATGTACTAACAATGGTTCTTAGTAAATAAAACTAATAAGTTACCTCATGGTCATTACAGAAATTCTGCAACATTAATCTTTTTAAATATAACATTTATGGTTATTTTTATATCTCAGTACATTATTTTCATTCATAAATCAGATCTATAATTTCCCCAATCTAAAATTCTTTCACACTTACCTGCTTACCTGAGAAAATGAATACTAACAAATCATCAGCCTCTTCAAATCTTTACCAGAATATGTCTTTACTGCCGAATGGAGAACTACATTCTTCTCTTCATGAAGGATATGTTAAATAATACTGATACGCAAATTCCAATGTAAAAGACGGTATTTCCACTGCATCAATTTTGTTATTAATGAATAAAACATCTCCTGATGGTCTTTGGTATGCTGCAGTTGTATGTTTAAGTCCTTTTTGTGGTATAATGTGTACATCTAATTTATGCAGATCCATTATTCAGTTTGCATCCTAGCTTTTCTTCTTCTTTATTCTCAATTTCCTCTTCTTCCTTTTCATCATTTGATGCACCGGTTTTCCAGTTATATTTTGTATATCAAGGACATCATCTATACTTAATTCAGTATTTGAACTATTGTAAACTGGGTGTATAACTCAAATACTGTCAGCTTAGAGAGCAGGTCATAATGTATAATCAATTTCACTAACTAAAGTAGCATAATAGTTTACCTTATGCTTTGGAGTATTTGTATTATACTCATAGTAGCAATCTTCTTCTTCAAACATAAGATTTTTTACAATGTATTTGTTAAAACTGAGAAAACATATGATCTATTACATGTTCTTTATCATCAAATTAGTTTTGGGACTTGTGTGATTACTTTAGTCTCTTCTGGGAAAACTTTATTTTATTTAAAGTAATAGTATCATAATTAGAACGGTATTTATCAAAAATTAAATCTGTATGCTCTTTAAAAGTATTAACAGCAATTTCAGATAGTTATTTCAATTTTTTTAATAAACCCTATAACTGCATTTATTATTTTTCTTATTCCACTTAGCAATATGAGAAGTAAAGCATGGCATGTTCTTTTACATTATACCTTAAGTTATTTATCATTTCTGAAGTTTGATCATCTATTTCACCAGTAAGTTTTAAATAAAACTTACTTTAAAATAATATTAAAGCATTTTTTATACCTGCAATTTGAGCAGTCTTAGTATAATCTATTCAAGGTAGCCATATATTCATAATCGTGTAAATATTGTATAACCTTTTTTATTTCATCTCCTAAAACAAACTTCAAAAACATTGTAAGCACCACTATTTCTAATTATATAGTAAAAGTGAATTGTATATTTTATTGAATTCATTTCCTTATATAAATGGATCAGTTTCTCACAAAGTTAAGTACCTCTTTTCAGTCTGCTAAACTGTCTGAGCTGGAGACTAATAAGAGGTATGAATTTACTGGTTTTGAAATAATTCAAAGAAACTTGAGTAGAAAAAGTTCCTGAAATTTAGATGATATATTTAAATTAATTTTTCTTGATAGATGTGTTAAAAAGATTCATAAAAGTAGTTTTACACCAGCAATACAACTGCATTTTCCCCCGAGGGGGATACTTCGAGTCCACCACCAAAACACCCTAAAATCGTTAAATGTGTTTAATTTTTATTAACAACATATTTTTAAATAGGTATTGATGTATAGGTAGTGTAGAGAATCTGAAAATATCATTTATTACAGTCTTAGCAATACCAAACTATTTTTCATAAAGTTTATACCAAGTGGAGGGGTACTTTATAACTACCACAAAACATATGCAATTTCAGCCTTTCTCGGCGTATTGGCGTATTCCACTGATGAATTCTTCATCAGCTGAGTGGTGGCGTGTGACTTTGCCAAAAGATGACGCGTACGAAACTCATTGAAACGTTGCGACAAGACGACACCACCACTCGGCTGATAACCCAAGACGAATTCATTACCACAAAACATTTAAAAAACATAAATTTCACTAACTGTCATTTATTTTCATTCACAACATGCCTTTTAAACTGATATAGATGTGTAAGAAGAAACCTAAACCCGAAAATATGAATAACATTTTTCTAGGAGGTCACAAGCACTACTAAGACATGTTTTTGGGTTAAGTTTTACTGAAAAATTTAAAACAGTTATGGAATCTGATATAAGGAATTAATAAAAACAATGAATATTTTTTCGAAGTTTTAAAATATAAAATACTAGACCAGATTACAATAAACGAGTACAAAGTACTCCCCCCCTCCCCCCCTCCCCCCTTGGTACCACGAGGGTTAAAACTGGTAAATGACAACGCTGTTTTCTTAATATGCAAAGGTGAAAAGAATATACAGAATAGAATGTATGTTCATGATAATGAGTTTTGTAAATATGTATGTATATTTTTGGCTCGCTTCCCATGACCGGGTTCCCGAGTTCGATTCTCGGCGGGGTCAGGGATTTTCTCTGCCTCGTGATGACTGGGTGTTGTGTGCTGTCCTTAGGTTAGTTAGGTTTAAGTAGTTCTAAGTTCTATGGGACTGATGACCATAGATGTTAAGTCCCATAGTGCTCAGAGCCATTTGAACCATTTTTTTTGTATATTTTTGGTATATTGTTTGTATAATTTTTTGGATCTTTTTCTTTGATTTTTTAAAAAGGTAGTAAAGTAGATATGTAATGAGCTAGTAGATCACTTTGGATGGAACTTTCAAAATGCAAAAGTGATCTGATGACTCCATTACGTATCTACTTCCACAGTAAGATCTTCTATCTCCATACATTTACTGATCCTCCTTATAGAGCATTACTGGTGATGCAACTGTAATTCATCAGTATCTGTGCAGGTGACTGTAATATGATCAAATATATTTCTGCGAGATCCTGTTATTTCTCATTACACTTTCGCTTTTAAGGAACCCCAGGAAACAGATTCAGCTTTGTGAGACATGGTAACCAAACAAAGAAATTTATTGCACTAAGTTTTCCAATCCACCACACATTATAACTGTCATCTACTATGTCTTTTGTTTTTATGGATTGTATACTCGCTAACTATCTTGCGGTGACGTTTGTGTTTCAAACCACACAGGATTCAAATGCCACAAACCATCCATGATGGTGATAAACAACCATGCGTACAGTTTGGGCGCCGAGTCGGAAGATACTAATTTCGTTCCACGTTTACTGTTCCGTTGTTAGACTAGGTTCGATTTAAGAAGAAAAGTAACCATCACCACGTAAGAATATAGAGAACATAGCAGCCACATACCACAATAGCGAGAATACGCCAAAAAGTTTATTTTCCAATAGAAGGGAGCACCAACACTCTGGTACCTCCTTTAAGAGCATTTCTTAAAAGCTGCTGCCCCCACGATAAATCGATCTTAAGGGGTGTATGGATTTCTCATCGCTCCGTTGGCCTCAAAGGTCGCTTGAGACCACAGTATAATATTTTAAAGGTGGGGGGGGGGGACCTTTTTAAGGATTCCATTTCTGTGCCTCCCTTTCCAACAACTAGCTAAAGCATGGGATGTGCTTGACTATCATCCGGATGTTTGTACTGTATCCAGGAGCGATCACTGGACGTTTATTAAACATAACTGAAACTTTGATCCTAATTATGTGCTTGAATTTAAGTATTGGAAATTTGTGGTAAGGAATATGGGACCAAACTGCTGAGGTCATCGGTCCCTAGGCTTACGCACTACTTAATGTAACTTAAACTAACTTACGTTAAGGACAACACACACACCCATACCCGAGGGAGGACTCGAACCTCCGACAGGGGGATTGAATTTAAGTAACAGAGCAATACATTCTTGGAACATGGGAAATGGGCAGTAGCAACATTATCTCAAAATTGACCATTTACCTCTGGGTTGCCTAGGAGCCGGAGAAAACACATGACGTCATCATGTCCCTCCCCACTTTCTCATCCAATCCCCTACCACTTCTCTCGACCTATTTTCGACGTAATTTCGTCAAACTAGTTTGGAAAAAAGAAAACAGCACTTCCACTTAGAGGACTTATAAGCGAACTGCACTCCAGTACCCACTCACTTGCTCCTCCCCCCCCCCCCCCCCCCCACAGTTCACTGTTTTACTTCCACATCAGTTCGTCCAATCACATTTATCAACTCCTATGTTATTTAATTTCTTAGAAATTGGCCCGTCAGAGAGTTTCCTAGGACAAGAAGGATGGGACACATCATTATCGAGTAATGACTTTGGCAATTTAATAATGTTTGCATTTCGTCGCACATACTCGTACCATTGCAAACGATAGTGCGTTTCCCGTATCCTGGCAGCCTAAAACGGTGAAACATCATACTATGAGTGTTTTGAGACGATATTATTTACTTATTCTGCTATTGTGTGCAATGTATGCCTACACTTATGTGTGATAGCCCTGTGGGCATCGGATACCGACGCTGTCATAGCCCTCTAGTTGGTTTTATATTGTATTTCAACTTTTTTTAGAAAAAAGTTAGTAGTTACAGTCATCTCCTCAGCACAATCAATGAACTATGCTTTACTTGTTAATAACGTTGCCGTATGTGATGGCGAGTCTTAGGTATTTGTGAGCAAAATGTAAAACGGTTTGTTTACTTACTGTATACACAGAGGTGACAGAAGTCGTGGAATGCCTCCTAATATAGTGTTGGACCTCTTTTTGCCCGACGTAGTGCAGCAACTCGACGTGGCATGGACTCAACAAGTCGTTGGATCTACCTTCCTGAAATGTTGACCCATGCTGCCTCTATAGCCGTCCACAATATTATTGCAAAAGTGTTGTCGGTACCGAATTTTGTATACGAACTGACCTTTCGATTACGTTCTACAAATATCCGATAGGATTCATGGCTGTCGACCTGGAAGGCCATATCATTCACTCGAATCGTCCAGAACGTTCTTCAAACATATCGAGAGCACTCGTGACCCGGCGACATGACACAATGTCATGGGAACATGAAGTCCCTAAATGGTTGAAAATGTAGAAGAAGATAATCATTTCCAGTCAATGATCGTTTCAGTTGGACCGGAGGACCAGAGGATCCTTCCATTCAGTGTAAACACAGGCCACACCATTAAGGAACCACTAACAACTTGCACAGTGCCTTTTTGAAAACTTGGGGCCATGGCGTCATGGGGTCTGCGCCACATTCGAACACTACCATCAGCTCCTATCATCTGAAGTCGGGACTCATCTGACCAGGAAACGGCTTTCCAGTCGTTTAGGGTCCAACCGATATGGTCACGAGCCAAGGAGAGGCACTGCAAGCAATATCGTGCTGTTGTCAAAGGCACACGGATCGGTCGTTTGGTGCCATAGCCCATTAACGTCAAATTTCGCGTAAGGGATGCGCTCGTCGTACGTCCCACATTGATTCATGCGATTATTTCACACAGTGTTGCTTGTATGTAAGTACTGACGACTCTCCGCAAACATCGCCGCTCTCGGTCGTTAAGTGAATGCCATCGGCCACTGCTTTCTCCGTGGTGAGCAGTAATGGTTGAAATTTTGTATTCTCGGCACACTCTTGACCTAGTGGATCTCGGGATCTTGCATTCCCTAACGAGTTCCAAAATGGAATATCCCATGCATCTAACTCTAACCACCGTTCTGGGTTAAAAATCTGTCAGTTCCCGTCGTGCGGCCATAAGCATGTCTTAAATCTTTACACGTGAATCACCCGAGTACAAATGACAGCTCCACCAATGCACTGCCCTTTTATACCTTGTGTATGCGATACTACCGCCATTTGCATACGTGCATATCGCTAACCCACGACTTTTGTCACCTCAGTGTACTAGAGTTTCGTGCTGTTATGTCACTATATTCGAAGAAAAACGCGATAAAATTTAATGATAGTTTTGTCGGTGATGTACTGCAAATAATGTCCAATGAACGGTGGGTATGAAAAACCATATTTCATCATCTGACTTTTTAGAAGATTTCAGTTATGGTTAAATTTTCCAACCATCATTTTAGAGGAAGAGATGATAATACATAGAGTTCTGCACGTGAAATTTATAAGTGGCATTGTTTTCTGTCTACAGTAGTTTCATTACGTTAGATTTTAGGCCTAACTGAGATTATTTATACTGAGATTGATTGCATTTGTTCTTATGTACATGATAAACGTAACTGAAGTGGCAACTGAGGATGAAACTCATAACCATGCTGAGGTAAACAGACATGGCAGTTTTCTCCTTAATAACAAAAGAAATGGAATGCTCACTTAACTTCCCACAAAGAGTACTTAACACAGCGGGCCATAAAGAATGTGAAAATGTAATCAAGAAACAAAAAAAGCAATTTGACAAGCTTGGTAATTGTGTAGCATATCCACGAAACGTTGCCCAGTAATTCCTTGAATTTACATGTGCAGTTTGCATCTCTGTGATATGAAAAATAAAACATGTGCAGATTTGGATACATCGGCAAGACTCGACTTGTCTGAGATCTAAATGACAAAGCATACCTACCGATCTTACCAGCATCCGTGTGACGTCACATGCTATGTGTTGCGAGGAAGGGAGTGAAGAGGAGAGAAGGGAACCAGTGGGATGGGTGTGAAATGACGGAGACGTTGATAAGATGGGTACATATGTTTAGTCAGCAAGGTCCTACAAGTCGAGGCTTTTGATGTGTTCAGACTTACACATGTCTTATTTCTAATATTACAGAGGTAAAAGCTACTCATGTATATTCAAGGAATCGTTGGGCGATATTTTGCGTGTATGCTGCACAATCTCCAAGTGCATCATGTTGCTTTTTGGTCATTAATCTAATTTTCACTTTTCTCTGTGGCCCTCTGTGTAAAATACACTTTGTGGAGAGTGAGCATTGTCTTTGTTTTATGGCATAAAATTGTCATGTCTGTTTTTACCTCACTGTGTCAGTAAGATTGTTTAAACATATGTTCTACGTATGATAAATGGGTACATTCACTCTTCAGTGAGCTTAAGTTATTTGAAGGTGACATTAAAATTTTTAGTAATCATCGCATTATACAATGACAGGAAAAAAATCGTTGCACCAAGAAGAAGTTGTGTGTCATACAGGAAAGTTATTTCATTTAGCGTATGACAATGCACATCATTTCATGCTTCTTACAAATGTTTAAACAAAGATATACACAAAAACACAATAAAATATGCTATATAAGAAAACATACAGATAATGGGATATACAATTAAATACAAGCATCAAGATTATATATGGCCAACACAATTAAATACAAACATCAAGATTATGTATATAGTCTTTTGAGGCGTCTGTTGGCATCAGAAACTCACTTAACTTGCCACTGTACGCTCTTATGTCGTGTGTTATAATATCTATAAAGAATTCTGCGAACCATCTTTTCGCATATTTTCCGCAGTTCAGACGAAACTCCTGATGGAAACCATCAAATCCAGGTGCTTCTCCCGATTTTACGTCTTTGAGAGCCCTCGCTATGTCTTCTGCCGAAAATGGACTGGAAAATTCCGTTTGGTCATCGCAGAGAGATTTTAATGTTGTGAGCTCATGCTTAATCTGAATGGTATGAGCTCTATCTCGGGGAGTTTTAGAGGTTGATACTATATGGGAGGCAATCTTGTTTGGATGTATCGCTGTTTCTTTGTGGTTCAAATGGTTCAAATGGCTCTGAGCACTATGCGACTTAACTTCTGAGGTCATCAGTCGCCTAGAACTTAGAACTAATTAAACCTAACTAACCTAAGGACATCAGACACATCCATGCCCAAGGCAGGATTCGAACCTGCGACCGTAGCGGTCGCTCGGTTCCAGACTGTAGCGTCTAGAACCGCTCGGCCACTCCGGCCGACTGTTTCTTTGTGGATGCTCTTATCTCCGTCATTTAGTTTTCTTAAAAGGGATCATGCTTTTCTAGTAGGCGTTTTGAAGTCTAGTTCTTGAACGGTTTCCATCCATCGTTCTCGTCAAGCCACATCAATATTGTGTAGAAGGTCGTCAGCAATTTCCTGGTCATTGCTGTTGAGGAATGCCTGGTATTGATTTTCACATTCTTTGTTCCATCCTGGGATATATTGTTTACGATACCCTCTAGGTATTGCCTTTTTTTTGCGGATCTTATGACCGCTCCAACAAACCTCTTGTAGTTCTTTAGTTTAGGAGGTATCCATCACAGCCACTTATCCAGCTTGTTAGAAAAAATTTCCCAGTTTGCTTTCTGTAAATTCCACCAGGGCGAGGAAAGGAAGTAACCAGGGGAATAGTTATTCCAGTCTCTATTAGAGCGGGTTGATGTTGGCTGTGTGGGAAGTCTGGAAGGATATTACGAGAGATTCTCACCGGTATGTTTTCCTTGTCTGTGGTCACGAAGCATGGATCCGGTTTATATCCTCGTCTCCACGCTGCCGGATAGAAGGAATCTCTATCCTTTGCGTCAAATACGAGGTACGTATTGTTTTCACTCGCCCAGTTTGCAAGTGCCTCACCGTTGTCATCGTTCTCTTTGTATTTCCATTGGGTATGATACCTGTTGTAGTCGCCTACGTAGACAGATGAATGTTGTAGTAGTGGTAGGACTTGTGGTGGCCATGAGACTGCAGGAGGTTTATATGTGCTACACTCGTGGGGCTAGTAACATCACTATGAGGATGCAAATCGAGTTTGCTTTAAATACATGCTGTAACGGTCGTGAGTGTTAGTTACCTTTGAGATTGGACGCGGTGAGCTGATGTCAGTCATGAATACTCTCATGCCGACAATGACGCCATTACGGTGGTCACGACAATGTACCGTCGCAAGAAGACTGGGCTCTGGACGGCCATGTGGCACTACGGAGAGGAAGACCATAATGTTCGGCGTATGGCTCTGGCTCATCGTACTGCATCTGCAGCAGCAATCTGAGCAGCAATTGGCACCACAATGACACAACGAACTGTTACAGATGGTTACTTCAAGAACAGCTACGAGCCAGACGCCCTGTAGTGTGCATTCCACTGACCCACCGCTTGTCCGTCATTGTGGCTGTTTCTTGTTCCTGTGTATTTGCGTGTGTGTCCTCTGTGTTTGTGTTCTGTGTGTTTATTTTCTGCTGTGTCTGACTTTCTATGTTGGTGACGATGTACTTGTTTCTGTATGCTAGGTGTTCCTTTAATTTTTATCTTAACTTTATGATTCAGATCGCCTATAATGTTCGTGTCGTATCCATTCTCCACAGCAATTCGCTTGATTATCTGCAATTCATTTCTGTACTTGTCTTCATTGAATGGATAATATTTAGTGCATGCAGCATATATTGGAAAACTGGCTTGTTTGTTCTCATTCGGGCGGTTTGAGTTTTTCTATACGGGTGTGTTGGTGATTTTAATGAATAAAGAGAATTGTGTTGGTTGTTGTGTCTGTGTATTGTGAGGTCAAGGAACTTAAACGTCTTCTCGGTTTCTGATTCTATGCTGAATTTTACTTTTGTATGAACTGTGTGTATGTCACTGCCGAGTTGTTGGATGCAACTTAGTATTTCATCTACAGAGCACATAACGTCATCTATGTAGTGATGTCAATATACCACCCCGTGTTCTTCATATCTTACTATAGTTTCAAATATTTTGTTCTCAGTGTGGTTAAAGAAGATGTTGACTATGAGTCCACTTACAGGTGAACCCCACAGGAAGCCCATCTTATTGTGAGTAGAGCTGGTTGTCAAATGAAAAATACTTTTGCTCTGTGATTAGTTTTAGAAAGCCTGTAATTTCTTTTATGAGGGATTTTGGAATGTCTGTTGTTCTAATTGTTGTTTGATGATGTTGATGGTTTCTGTGGTGGAGATTTGGTGTACATGGATGTGATGTCAAATGATGTGAGTGTGGCTGTTTTGAGTCTGTTGATGGGTTTGATCTTTTGTATCAGGTCTGTGATTATATATATGCCTCTGTCCTTAGTAGATACATAACGTTTTTGCAAGTATGTGTGTATTTCTCTGGCTAGGTGATAGGTGGGTGCACTTCTGAAATTTACAACTGGGCATCTCGGTATATTCTGCTTGTGCATTTTTAGTAGTCTGTTCAATGTGGGTGCCCAGAGTTCTTTTGTTTTGGCCATTTCACTTTCTGATTTGTGAATATGTAAGGGATGTTTTTAAAGTGCCTGTGTATTTTTCTTGTATCTTTGTGTTGGGTCACTGGATAGATTTACTACGTTGTTGTCATCTAGAAATTATCTAGTGTTATTTTTTTATTCCTTCGGTTTTTTATTACTTTGGTGTTGCTCTTGTCTGCTTTGTGATGAGAGCCCCACTGTTTGTACGTTTATTCATTATTTTTTGGATGTTTTCCTTTGTCGCTTTTTGTTATTGTCAGTACGGTAATCTGTACGCCATTATTATGTATCTAATTTCTTCTGCAGCTAACTCTCTCGTCAGGAGTGCATTGGAGTTAGCGTTACTGTTGTTTCATTATTGCTTGGTGATTACTTTTATTTGTGAGAGTTCTGTGTTGTTCTTAGGATATCTGGATTTCCTACCAGCTGTTGTTGAATGACGTAGATTATGTCACTGACTAGGATTAGGGTGCACCTGCATTTGATATCAAAGGAAATCAGTTTTAAAGTTGGTGAGATTTGTATACCTTCCATTTCTTAAATTGATTCTAGGGAGACTTACGGACTTCTGATGTTCTCTAGTTCGTAATGTTCAGCTATGTACTAGTGTGAGATTTATTTTCTCTCGGGCACGCAGTAGGGGAGATGTCTTGCAATGACATAGTAAGAAAAAATGGTAAGGTACCAGGATGCTGCTGTAATTGTAATTGCTAGACGTTTTACATTAGCAATAGGACTATTTTGGAATTATCGCCACCATCAGGCTATTTGCAACTAAATACGGTTTGTTAGAAGTGTAAAATTGTAGCTGATAACAACATTATTTTTCTGTGTGCTGGTACTTACTTTCATATTGCGTTGTGGCGCTGTGGCTGTCTTATAATCTTATCGCCGCACAAGAGTGTTTCCAAATGTAGCCAAATTTTTAAACATTTAACTTAACTATCTTATTTATTGCTATTGTTCTTAAATGTAAGCTATCTCTTTCAGTGCTTGTATATACTGTTGTGGTTCTGACAGTAGCGATCGATACTCTGCTACTAATAGACGGATCCAACACTAGTATACAACAGTTAGATAAAACGCTGAATGAACTACACTCAAAAAACAGATTTACAACGGAACCTGAAACCAATAAAACAATAAATTTTGTGGATCTGACAATCAAAAATACACTCCTGGAAATTGAAATAAGAACACCGTGAATTCATTGTCCCAGGAATGGGAAACTTTATTGACACATTCCTGGGGTCAGATACATCACATGATCACACTGACAGAACCACAGGCACATAGACAGAGGCAACAGAGCATGCACAATGTCGGCACTAGTACAGTGTATATCCACCTTTCGCAGCAATGCAGGCTGCTATTCTCCCATGGAGACGATCGTAGAGATGCTGGATGTAGTCCTGTGGAACGGCTTGCCATGCCATTTCCACCTGGCGCCTCAGTTGGACCAGCGTTCGTGCTGGACGTGCAGACCGCGTGAGACGACGCTTCATCCAGTCCCAAATATGCTCAATGGGGGACAGATCCGGAGATCTTGCTGGCCAGGGTAGTTGACTTACACCTTCTAGAGCACGTTGGGTGGCACGGGATACATGCGGACGTGCATTGTCCTGTTGGAACAGCAAGTTCCCTTGCTGGTCTAGGAATGGTAGAACGATGGGTTCGATGACGGTTTGGATGTACCGTGCACTATTCAGTGTCCCCTCGACGATCACCAGTGGTGTACGGCCAGTGTAGGAGATCGCTCCCCACACCATGATGCCGGGTGTTGGCCCTGTGTGCCTCGGTCGTATGCAGTCCTGATTGTGGCGCTCACCTGCACGGCGCCAAACACGCATACGACCATCATTGGCACCAAGGCAGAAGCGACTCTCATCGCTGAAGACGACACGTCTCCATTCGTCCCTCCATTCACGCCTGTCGCGACACCACTGGAGGCGGGCTGCACGATGTTGGGGCGTGAGCGGAAGACGGCCTAACGGTGTGCGGGACCGTAGCCCAGCTTCATGGAGACGGTTGCGAATGGTCCTCGCCGATACCCCAGGAGCAACAGTGTCCCTAATTTGCTGGGAAGTGGCGGTGCGGTCCCCTGCGGCACTGCGTAGGATCCTACGGTCTTGGCGTGCATCCGTGCGTCGCTGCGGTCCGGTCCCAGGTCGACGGGCACGTGCACCTTCCGCCGACCACTGGCGACAACATCGATGGACTGTGGAGACCTCACGCCCCACGTGTTGAGCAATTCGGCGGTACGTCCACCCGGCCTCCCGCATGCCCACTATACGCCCTCGCTCAAAGTCCGTCAACTGCACATACGGTTCACGTCCACGCTGTCGCGGCATGCTACCAGTGTTAAAGACTGCGATGGAGCTCCGTATGCCACGCAAACTGGCTGACACTGACGGCGGCGGTGCACAAATGCTGCGCAGCTAGCGCCATTCGACGGCCAACACCGCGGTTCCTGGTGTGTCCGCTGTGCCGTGCGTGTGATCATTGCTTGTACAGCCCTCTCGCAGTGTCCGGAGCAAGTATGGTGGGTCTGACACACCGGTGTCAATGTGTTCTTTTTTCCATTTCCAGGAGTGTAGAAACAGCCATCACAAATTTGAAATATACTGAAAACACGCAATGTGACGGAACATTATTAACGCAAATTCTAGCCACCCGAAAACTTATACCTGTGCATACCTTAACACAATGATTAACAGACTAATAAATCTACATTTATAACATGCAGATATATAAGAAGAATTGTCGGACCTTAATAACGCAGCTCAACAAAATAACTTTGATCCAAACATAGTGATAAAACTATACGACAAACGCCGTAACCTAGATCCCCTAAGATCCATAGCGACGTAAAATTAACGAAAGAAATTCCCACAAAACAAAAGTTCAAGACATACCACAAACTTGCATAGGTCAAATATCCAACGAACTTAAAACATTTCTAAAGAACACAGCAGGTAAACTAGCGTACAGACCGGACACAGCCTCAAAATAGTAATCCGTCATGATAAAACAAAACCACCGCTGCATTCACTACCAGACAGATATAAAATAAATTGGAAAAACTGTGATAAATTCTATATAGGACAGACTGGCAGAGACTTTGAAATTAGGCACGGAGAACACACAATAATTAGCTTCACAAACCAATCCACGTTCTTCAGCCGTTTAAAAACAGAAAATCATGAAGTTGATCACATAACAAACGCAGTGATAATCTACATATAACACCAAAGGGATTTAAAATGAACATTTTGGAAAAAATCGAAATCTGTATACAATCACTGACAGGCCCTGGTGAAATATTAAACCAACAAACTAACCTAAAACAAAAATTTTCTAGACGCAGGTCGATTCGCGTTAGTCGTAATAAAATAAACACACAGATATATATACACCACGAAAACATGACAAAGATTATAATACCATGCCATAGAGAATTACAATACATAGACAAATGAATAAATAAATTGTAACCATACAGCATCGCTGGATCAGCTGTCAGTCGTAGCTGTAACAACCACAACAGTATATACAAGCGATAAAAGACCTAGCTTTCATTTGCGAACAACGGTAATTAATAGAGATAACTAAGTTCAATACTTAAAATTTTGGCAGCAGTTGGAAATTCCATCTGCAGCTGTGAGACAGCGCCACGATGCAATATGGAAGTACTAGCACGCAGGAAAACAAAATTTTTATTAGTTATAATGTTACAACTTTTAACGACGCATATTTGCTTGCAGACAGCCTGATGGTGACGAAAATAACGCAATAGGCCTATTGCTAATGTAAAACGTCCATCAATTACAATTGTAGAGGCATTCTGGTACATTATCGTTTTTCCTTATTACGTCATTGCAACAAATGTGTGAAATTTGCAATGTGGTCTGGGGAAGTACTCTTGAATTTGGTGGCTTGTCTTATGGGGCTGTTTTCTTTATATGCATTTTGGTCTGGCTTTAGAGTGTAGGTACTGCTGGATATTTTTGTACTTTGGCTTTTTTCAGCGTTTTTGTAAGTTTGTGATATGTTTAATGTTTCATTTGGAATCTAATTCTTGGATAAGACTTCAATTCTTATTATTTTTATAATAGGTCTTTGTTTTATGCATACATTTTAATTTACTAATTTGCCCATCTGAGTTACTTTTGTCTGCTTTTGTAGCTATTGCCCCCCTTTCCTGTAGCTCTTTCTTTATTTACTTAACTGCTAGTGGTTCTTTATTATTTTCTTGTTTCTAAGAGCTTCCTTGTTCTTGATGAAGCTAATTGGTTGTTTTACTGTCAGTTCCCCGATTAGATCTGTGTAGACCTGTATTTATTTCACTGTTCCACTGTTTTTCCTTCTTGTGCTACATTATATTGTTTTTACTATGACATCCCCAATTTCTGCGTTTGTAACTCGTTTCTCGTAGTTTTATATTTAAGATCTTTCTGTAACAATTGTTTCCATTTCAGTCAGTTGTAAGTTAGTTATATTCGTTAGTGTTGGGTAAAATGTGTGTGTTGGAGTCTTGACAATGCGTATGTGAGTGATAGTAAGAGGGCGGCGGGGGGGGGGGGGGGGGGCGAGTTATCAGTTATCCCAACAGCTTTCTTATGAGCAAATTTAATTTCCAGTTTTTTCTGCTGTTCTGCTGATATTTTCTTCGCTACTTATGCCTGTTCACCCATTATGTGCCGTAGGACAGCAGGGTTGTTCAGGTAAGTTGCTGTCTGCATGTGCAATTTGCATAGTTCTTGTTTCATACAATTTTCTTGCACACTGTTGCCTTTTTCCTTTATTTAACCAAGATCTATTAGTTACTCTTAACTTAGCTTTGTGTGTTGACTGAGAATCACTGCTTACCTCTACATTAATGTAATATGATATCCAACGATACTGATTAAAAGTTTGTTGAATTGCGAATTCTTTCTTGGGCTGTAGTAATGGATGAAGGTCTTATTGTCTGTGTTGAAGTTCCGTGACCGAAATGCTTGACAGGCAGTAATAATATCGTTAATATTTGTAGCCTTCCTTAGTTGCTACTTCACTTTGCTTATCCCGCAGATAAATATTAATTTTATTTCCCCCAGTAGAACATAACTACAATTAGACCTTAAATCCAAAGTAATGAAAATTTAATTAAAAAAAAGTTATACTAGCCAGACAACAACCCTAATCATATTTTCTAGTTTATAGCGTTGTGCATTATCATATCCTCTCCAAAAATGATGATTAGTGAAGTAAACTACTGCCGGCCGTTGTCACCGAGCGGTTCTAGGCGCTTCAGTCCGGAACCGCGCTGCTGCTACGGTCGCAGGTTCGAATCCTGCCTCGGGCATCGAGGTATGTGATGGCCTTAGTTTAGTTAGGTTCAAGTAGTTCTAAGTCTAGGAGACTGATGACCTCAGATGTCAAGTCCCATAATGCTCAGAGCCATTTGAACCACTTTGAAGTAAACTATTACTGAAAAACTTCTAAAAAGTCAGATACTGAAAGTTTAGTTTTTGCACCCACTGTTTCTTGAACTTAATGCGATAGCAGACGCTGTCTCAAATCGCTGGCAACACAGTCATCAAAATTCCGCCCATTTTTCTTGAAACATAGTGGCTTAGTAGCATAAAATTGTGGTGCATAGTAAGTAAACAATGCGTTTTACGTTTTACTCACAGATACCTACGATTCACTTTGAGATACAGCATCTCATTCAACAAGCAAAAGACCACTTATTGATGTAGCGATGACAACTGCTGTTGCGTAAAATCTTTCCTCTCACAAAACTTTAAAATACGAAACAAAGCCAACCAGAGTTTTGTGCTAGTATGCGTTTGCGACTCCTACAATATCAATATACATACGTTTAGGCTCATCCTGCTGTCAACAGCTATATTAAAAACAAAAAATAAGCCAATAATACCCATCCTCTGAAACTGCTCATAGTGCACTCCAAAATCGTAGGCAACAAAAGTGGAATAGCAGTCCATATTTGCCGGGAAACAACGACAATTAGAGTTTTTCTATTTTAGCGCATGATGCATTACCATGTCCTCATCTAAAACGGTGGATACTGAAATGAATAGTTTCTTGAAAACTTCTAAAAAACATCAGGTAATTGATGTTCGATTTCCGTACATCCAGTGCCACTAGGCCTAAAACTAAAACTAATGAAAATAGAATAAAAAGCTTTGTTAACCAGACAGTATCACCAATTATACTTCTTTCTAGTGTAGAAAATGATATATTACAAACATCTCCCCTAAAGTGGTGTGTGGTGAAAGTGAACCGTTACTAGAAAGACGTCTAAATACATTAAGTCAGGGGCAGATCAAAATTCAGGTCACAAGATGTGCCGTGGCAGGAAAGCGTTTTGCTCGGCTTGGCTGCATATTTGCCCCACCGCCGCGGCACGCTGTTTGAGACTGTACGAGTATATGATATGAGCGTTTGGCGTCATTGGCGGGGAATCCCCTTGCGGGGCAGGTCCGGCCGCCTTGGTGCAGGTCTCATTACATTCGGCGCCACATTGGGTGACGTGCGCGCCGGATGGGGATGAAATGATGATGAAGCAACACAACACCCAGTTTCTGAGCGGAGAAATTCTACCACCCGGCCGGGAATCGTAGGACGACAATCCATCACGCTGACCACTCAACTATCGGGGCGGACTGTTTGAGACTGAGGAGGGAGAAGAGGAGAAACTGTGAATTCACCACATCTAAATGGCAGTGCAGTCGCACTGCATACGACATTTTTATTTCACATTTCTTGACAACAAGACCACAAACTAAGTAAATTTTCAATATTATTTAATTATTTTTGGAGAGCTGAAGACATAATTTTTATCTGTTACAAACTGTCAGCGAACGGGCAGATGCAGACTATTTCACAGATTTTCGCGCACAGGTTGCCACTCAGTCGTGACTTATTTAGTTTCATAATCGAAAAACGTTCTTTCACACGCGTACACTGTCGAGTCACATTAATGTGACCACATGTGAAAAGGTTGAATAACCACCTTTCGCAGCGTGCACCGTTGCAAGACGTGCAGGAAGAGAGTCAGGAGGTTCTGGAAGGTACCGACAGGAATATGGAGCCATGGTGACTCCAGTGCCGTGACTAGCTGGACTGCGTTTCTCAGTTGAGGATCCATGGCGCGAACAGATTGATCGAGGTGGTCCCATCGATTCTCGATTCGGTTTAAATCCTGTAAGTTTGGTGACTAGTGGAGTACGGGAAACTCTTCCTGGTGCTCTTCGTACCACGCATGTTAAGTGCAAGCATTGTGACACTTTTCATTGCCCTACTGGTACATGCCGTCGTGAGAAACACACTGCATATATGTTCAGACATGGTCCTCAAGTATAGATGCGTATTATTGTTATTCTACTGTGTCTTCCAGAAGGACGATATCACACAGGCAACGCCATAAAAACGTTCCCCAGGCCATAACGCTCCCTCCTCCGGCCTGGAACCGTCCGACAATTGTTATGGGGTGTTTGGCGTCTGTTCGATGGAGAACAAAATGTGATTCATTTTAAAGTGCCACGTGTCGCCTTTCAGACATCCAGTTGCGGTACTGGCATGCAAATTCCAGCCTCCGTCGCCGATGAATAGCCAGCAGCATGGGTGCATGAACCATACTCCAGCTGTGGAGGTCCATACGCTGCAACATTCGCTGAGCGGCCATTAAGGAGACATTGTTGTTAGCCGCTTAGTTCATCTGGGCGGTCAGTTGCTCAACAGTTGCACGTCTATGCACCCGTAAACACCTCTGCAGCCGTCGTTCACCACTGTTGTCTATGGCCCGTGATGCGCCACGATAGCCTCTGTGCCGGGTTTGGATGGCGCATTTTTCCATGCACGGTATCCTTTAACCACGGCAGCACGCGAACAGTTTACAAAAAAAATGGTTCAAATGGCTCTGAGCACTATGGGACTCAACTTCTGAGGTCATCAGTCCCCTAGAACTTAGAACTACTTAAACCTAACTAACCTAAGAACATCACAAACATCCATGCCCGAGGCAGGATTCGAACCTGCGACCGTAGCGGTCGCGCAGTTCCAGACTGCAGCGCCTAGAACCGCTCGGCCACTCCAGCCGGCGGAACAGTTTACAGACTTAGCTGTTATGGAGAAGTGGGAACCCTACTGCATGAGGAAAATAATTTAGACTTCCCGTACAGTTTTAACGTGAAAGGATTAGTTTTTAAAACGAGAATTACGCTTCAGATCAATCATTTACATCTGCACATATACGTGATTTCAGCTGAAACGGAAAACCGTCGCGAAAGCAGCTCGAAAACAGATTTAAGATTGGCAGTGTCATCAAAACATTTAGAAAACTATTCTCGGAGTTTTTTCAAGGCCACAATGAATTCTTCTAACATCGCGGTTTCTTTAAAGCACTCGCGACTGAACCTCCCCCTTTTTTTTACAGTTACTCACAGGATATACTGGTGGGGTTGTGAGACTATCCCGATTGGCATGAAATTTCTAATTTCTTATTTGTCAAAAATGCTTTCACAAAACATTTCTATCATTCATCTTCGTAATTTAATTTTTAATTTTGTAGAGTTCCAGTAAGAAAGAAATTCCGAGAAATTTTTGCCCAACGGAAATAAAAATGTTCATTCCTCAATGTTTGGTTTCACAAATAACTTGATTGTAGTTCCCTATGTTCCAAAAAGGGGACATTCGGTTATCTTACTCTCCACTCAGCATCATGAGAGAAAAGTGCGTGGTGATGAAAGTGAATACAAACCTGAAATCATACTCCATTACAACAAAACCTAAAGTGACGTAGATAATGGAGAAAAAAACGAAAAGAGAGTACAGCTTTGTTAGAGGAAGCAGGCGGTCACCACTAAGAATTTTCGTGGAGATGGTACATACTGCAAAACTGAATGCATATATTCTGTATATACGAAGATCTTCTGTGTGGCAGGAGAATAATCGGAGCCGACATAAATTTTAGATGATACAGCTGGCATCTGGACTCAGACAAGGCAACATAGACGAAAGAGCTAGAAATATGAAAGAACTTCAAAAGCACGTGCAAGATGCACTGAAAGCATGTGGTACTGAAATTTCGACAGTGGTGACCCAATCCCAGTGTTCCAAGGTACCAACACCATTTCAGTATCAAGATTGCACAAGGAACAAAACTCAGGAAACAAGATTCTGTTGTGTTATGTGCAAGAAATCTGTTTGTAATGTATACAGAGAAGAACCTGTTATTGTGAAGTGCATGTTGTGCAAACATTTACCTAAATCAAACTTTCTGACAGAGTAAAACTGTGTGCCAGACCAAGACACGAACTCGGGAACTTTGCCTTTAGTGAGCAAGACTCTATTAGGAGTACTCTAACAGAGAACTTTGCCGCCAAAAGCAGAAGTCCCGAGTTGGTAATCTCAGCCCAGCACAAAGTTTTAATCTGCCAGAAGTTTCATATCAGCGCACACTCTGCTGCAGAGTGAACATTCATTGTGATGTATCAGAATGTACAGTTCAAAACTGTTATTTGTTATTTTGAGGCCATGTACTATTTTACTGCCGTGACCGCCGAAAGATGCACATTTATTATTTTACGGGTGTCCAATAATGAATTTCTTGTGTGAATGATATAAAATTTATTGAACTTTGCATCTATGTTCTGTTTAAAGGCTAACACTAATTTGAAAATTTATTGAACTTTGCATCTATGTTCTGTTTAAAGACTAACACTAATTTGATAAACTATATTTCAGTACCAAATAAAGCTATTCATTGAAAATAATGGAACCTAAAAATGGCTCTGACCACTATGGGACTTAACTTCTGAGGTCATCAGTCCCCTAGAACTTAGAACTACTTAAACCTAACTAACCTAAGGACATCACACACATCCATGCCCGAGGCAGGATTCGAACCTGCGACTGTAGCGGTCGAGCGGTTCCAGACTGAAGCGCATAGAACCGCTCGGCCACGCCGGCCGGCACCTAAAAACAATTGTTACACCACATCACAAAACTGTACAGGGTTAGTCAAAATACCCCGCTTGGTGAAAAAAAGGTGTCGCGAAGTTTGGCAACATCAGTGATAATGGTGTGTGATGACAGCTCACTAGACTCCTTATTTTGTGCAAACAGCCAATGTGAACGTCCTTCATACTGCAGCGGGGAATTTTTTTTTTCTCGTTACGTCGGTGTCACTGTCCAGGCTACATATTAAAATTCACCTACCTCAGAACGATGTCTACTCGATGTCCCTGCACTAGGCAACGTAGATACTTATAAGATGATGTAAAAACAGCGTTGATAAAAAACACCATCTAATATTTACAATTACTGAGGCCGTGCAACTCTAGTTATAAAAGAAAGTTCTGTAGAAAAACTGTCAATCAATTTTATCGGACAGTAAGAAAATGGAATGGCTTCTGGAAAATAATGAGCGAAATTTCGACAAAAAAATGTTTATTCTGTCTTGATAGCCAAAAAAGGTACTATCCAGTCGACATTTAAACTATTGTCTATTTTCTTCCATTTCACAACTCATACTCACATTTTACATGCACAGCAGTAGAAATCTGACCAAACCCAACCCGAATTAAATAAAGATTTCACAGCCATTAATTTCACCACTAATATGAGTTATTACATTCGGTCCTTCTTGTGGATTTCTTAAAAAGAAACTGCTCGCCAAAAATGCTCAGTGGCTGAATACTGAAACATGCCACGCGGATACTATGAAGGCCAATATTTCACACGCGAATATCTGTCCAACATATTTAGTCAAAATCTCTGAAAATTCGCCAAGCACTTCTCAACAGCAACTGCTATCGACTTAGCTCACCAATATCTCAAACACTAAGAAATTCTTCACTTACACATTATTTTGACTGGCACTAGTAACATGACGTTCAAAGCTAACGACCGACTTCCTTCTTCCACCCTCACTCCCAGTATAACTATCAGGTATCGAGCGGGAACCGTCTCAATTCTGATTGGCTGACCATACACGCTGCCAATCAGAACGCTCGCTCATGATCATACTCGCGCCAAAACTGGCCTGCACCAATCCTTATACACAGACGCATTTGTATCAATCTGGCATGCAAATATTAAAGTAATGTTTACTAAACGGAGACGAAAAGACAATAATTCTGGAAATTTTCTTTAGATACAGATTTTACTCCAGCTGACTTTGTGGCTGCTCTGTTACAAAAGCAATCACACCTAGACATACGTCATCAGCAAAGTGAGTAAATCCCCTAGAATCTTTTTCCCACGACAGGCTTGTGCAGTTCTTGCAGGTTACTTGAGACGGTATATAATGCAACATTGAAATTAAACGACTGCCCCACATACACACTCTCATTTACTCACATTTACTCCCACAACCATACCAGATACACATAATAACTTTGTCTGATGTTTATATTATTAAAGTTTGATATGAAAATCTCAGTTAATTAAGTCTGCACGCTGGGAGTTTGGTTTATGTTTTCCAATTATACCAAAAGATAAACTATCATATTTCCTAACTGAATTTAGTTCCTTAAGTGGCGGTGTTTTTTACTTTTTAGTAATTTTTATATATCCGAAACTATGATAGTTACAATGTCGAAATTTTTATACAATCTTCTCCTGAATAACAAAAGGTAGAGTACCGATTTTGAAAATGATTGAATAATATTTAATATCATTTATTTAGGGCCTTATAGCATAGTCAACGCATTATTGTGGCCAAGATAGACACGAAGCCCACGCCTACTACAGTAGTACAAGTTTATATGCCAACTAGCTCTGCAGATGACGAAGAAATTGAAGAAATGTATGATGAAATAAAAGAAATTATTCAGATAGTGAAGGGAGACGAAAATTTAATAGTCATGGGTGACTGGAATTCGGTAGTAGGAAAAGGGAGAGAAGGAAACGTAGTAGGTGAATCTGGATTGGGGCTAAGAAATGAAAGAGAAAGCCGCCTGATAGAATTTTGCACAGAGCATAACTTAATCATAGCTAACACTTGGTTCAAGAATCATAAAAGAAGGTTGTATACATGGAAGATACTGACAGGTTTCAGATAGATTACATCATGGTAAGACAGAGATTTAGGAACCAGGTTTTAAATTGTAAGACATTTCCAGGGGCAGATGTGGACTCTGATCACAATCTATTGGTTATGAACTGTAGATTAAAACTGAAGAAACTGCAAAAAGGTCGGAATTTAACGAGATGGGACCTGGATAAACTGAAAGAACCAGAGGTTGTACAGAGTTTCAGGGAGAGCATAAGGGAACAATTGACAGGAATGGGGGAAAGAAATACAGTAGAAGAAGAATGGGTAGCTTTGAGGGATGAAGTAGTGAAGGCAGCAGAGGATCAAGTAGGTAAAAAGACGAGGACTAGTAGAAATCCTTGGGTAACAGAAGAAATACTAAATTTGATTGATGAAAGGAGAAAATATAAAAGTGCAGTAAATGAAGCAGGCAAAAAGGAATACAAACGTCTCTAAAAAGAGATCGACAGGAAGTGCAAAATGGCTAAGCAGGGATGGCTATAGGACAAATGTAAGGATGTAGAGGGTTATCTCACTAGGGGTAAGATAGATACTGCCTACAGTAAAATTAAAGAGATCTTTGGAGAAAAGATAACCACTTGTATGAATATCAAGAGCTCAGATGGAAACCCAGTTCTAAGCAAAGAAGGGAAAGCAGAAAGGTGGGGGGAGTACAGAGAGGGCCTATACAAGGGCAATGTACTTGAGGACAATATTATGGAAATGGAAGAGGATGTAGATGAAGATGAGATGGGAGATGCGATACTGCGTGAAGAGTTTGACAGAGCACTGAATGACTTCAGTCGAAACAAGGCCCCGTGAGTAGACAACATTCCATTGGAACTACTGGCGGCCTTGGGAAAGCCAGTCCTGACAAAACTCTTCCATCTGGTGAGCAAGATGTATGAGACAGGCGAAATACCCTCAGACTTCAAGAAGAATATAATAATTCCAATCCCAAAGAAAGCAGGTGCTGACAGATGTGAAAATTACCGAACAATCAGTTTGATAAGTCACGGATGCAAAATACTAACGCGTATTCTTTACAGACGAATGGAAAAACTGGTAGAAGCTGACCTCGGGGAAGATGAGTTTGGATACCGTAGAAATATTGGAACACGTGAGGCAATACTGACCCTACGACTTATCTTAGAAGAAAGATTAAGGAAAGTCAAACCTACATTTATAGCATTTGTAGACTTAGAGAAAGCTTTTGACAATGTTGACTGGAATACTCTCTTTCAAATTATGAAGGTGGCAGGGGTAAAATACAGGGAGCGAAAGGCTATTTACAATTTGTACAGAAACCAGATGGCAGTTATAAGAGTCGAGGGGCACGAAAGGTAAGCAGTGGTTGCGAAGGGAGTGAGACAGGGTTGTAGCCCATCCCCGATGTTATTCAATCTGTATATTGAGCAAGCAGTGAAGGAAACAAAAGAAAAATTCGGAGTAGGTATTAAAATCCATGGAGAAGAAATAAAAACTTTGAGGTTCGCCGATGATATTGTAATTCTGTCAGAGACATCAAAGGACTTGGAAGAACAGTTGAACAGAATGGACAGTGTCATGAAAGGAGGGTATAAGATGAACATCAACAAAAGCAAAACGAGGATAATGGAATGTAGTCGAATTAAGTCGGGTGATACTGAGGGAATTAGATTAGGAAATGAGACACTTAAAGTAGTAAAGGAGTTTTACCATTTGGGGAGCAAAATAACTGATGATGGTCGAAGTAGAGAGGATATAAAATGTAGATTGGCAATGGCAAGGAAAGCGTTTCTGAAGAAGAGAAATTTGTTAACATCAAGTATTGATTTATGTGTCAGGAAGTCGTTTCTGAAAGTATTTGTATGGAGCGTAGCCATGTATGGAAGTTCAAAATGGTTCAAATGGCTCTTAGCACTATGGGACTTAACTTCTGTGGTCATCAGTCCCCTAGAACTTAGAACTACTTAAACCTAACTAACCTAAGGACATCACACACATCCATGCCCGAGGCACGATTCGAACCTGCGACCGTAGCAGTCGCGCGGTTCCGGACTGAGCGCCTTAACCGCGAGACCACCGCGGCCGGCTATGTATGGAAGTGAAACATGGACGACAACGAGTTTGGACAAGAAGAGAGTAGAAGCTTTCGAAATGTGGTGCCACAGAAGAATGCTGAAGATTAGATGGGTAGATCATATAACTAATGAGGAGGTATTGAACAGGATTGGGGAGAAGAGAAGTGTGTGGCACAACTTAACTAGAAGAAGGGATAGGTTGGTAGGACATGTTCTGAGGCATCAAGGGATCACCAATTTAGTATTGGAGGGCAGCGTGGAGGGTAAAAATCGTAGAGGGAGACAAAGAGATGAATACGCTAAACAGATTCAGAAGGATGTAGGTTGCAGTAGGTACTGGGAGATGAAGAAGCTTGCACAGGATAGAGTAGCATGGTGAGCTGCATCAAACCAGTCTCAGGACTGAAGACCACAACAACAACAGGTGGTGAATGTACGAGTCCAGTAAGAGACCTTGAATAGCTTTACCATGGCAGGCAGGTGCGTCTCTCAGTTAGGGCGCTGGATGTCAGCCGCTGAAGTTACATGCAGCAAGCATTCTTAAAACAAATGTTCGCTCGGAACACATTGCGACGCTACACACCCCATAAGAACCTAAAATTTCTTTTAATTATATTTTATGGTTCTTACTGCGTCCAAAAGTTGAATCTTTAAGTACTACGACACTGTTTATAAAACTTTGTTTTCCTCATTTAACCAACTATCTAAACTACATGACAGTATTGTATGCACATACATCGAATATCAAATTAATTTACAGAAAATCTCCATCTTTCTCCAAAATCACATTTTTCTCAAAATTAAATTAGAAAAATGTTTACATTGAACTTTTCTTGAAATTACAACCTTCTCTGAACTAATTTCTTAATCTTTCACTTTGACTTTAAGCAAAAATAGTAGTTTTCTTAAGTCGCTTTAACAACATTCAAAAATTTACTAGAATACAATTTAGGCACTGTGAGGGGGTCCTTTCGTGAACCAGAAGAGAATATATTCACTTCGATATGGTGGTCGTCTTTTTACTTAACATTTCTCTGACAACACATTGGGGTTCTGAGAACTGTCTCCGATGAATAAAATGGGTTAGGATCACTTCTAATCAACACTTACATGTGGGTCACACCATGGCTCGTCACTGGGTTACATAATTCCAGCTCTTAGTTACAGATTGGAGTTCTCTCTCTGTCTTGTATCGGGTTCTGTAGTTTTTCCGTACCTGCAAAAACAGTACATCTAAGTAGCCATGCTTAATATCAACATCCTAACCTAACACACATATATACTTTATGTCAGCAATTGCTGCACTCAAATTCGAAGACAAAGAACTCCATAAAATTTTTTCGAAAACTTTACTGTTCTTTTTAGATTTACTTCTCCCATTTACACAAAGCTTTTTTCTCAGACAAATTCATAGTTCATCAAAACTTAACATCTTATATACAGTAGTTAAATTCAGTATTAATCATCTCAGTAAAAAGTGAATTAACTGTCCCTCAAAAAATCTACAGTTAGCAATATTGGCGCTACTGCTGAAATCTTTTTCCAAAATCTGTTTTAATCACTAAGCAAGTTACTGTTACAAATTCTGCTGAGTAACAAAAACACTCTTTCTTAACTCTCTTTCAGAAAACCCATTTTACTGCTTGCCTTCACACAAATAAGCTATTGTACACAAAGAACAAAACACAACATCATAAAATATCCTGCAAAGTTATCTCCGCCACCATCTGCGGCTCTGAAAAACATCATTACACATTACATAAAGAAATACAAAATTATTGAGCAGTTAAAATCATTCAGTCCACCTCCTGCAGTCCTGCAGCTCCTTCTTACAAAAAGAGAAAAATAATTTTATAAAGGCACTGCAATATTACTCACATCTCACATAATACTATTTACAAAGAACATCTCTTCTATAGAAAAGTCATCATAAAAATCTCCGAAAAATATCCTTGCCATCCTCTGTGGCTTTAGCAAAGTCCTCACATTTATCCTATATACAAAATTTACCATACTGTGGTAACAGACTGAAAATCTAGCTTCTGTAGCTTCCAGCAATAGACGTTAGACACATCTTTTCTAAAGTATATAAATTATTGACAAATACTGACAATAATCCTTGAATAGGAAATATGAACATAACTCATGCCACCTCTGTGGCTCTGTACTTCTCATACACAATATTCAAGAAAAATACAAAAAGTCGTTATAGTAAAGTACTGAAACCATTAGCCAAATACTGTGGCTCTTCGTTACACATAACTGAAGCTAACTCTAGCCAACTCCTGTAGCTCTCAAAATACCTCTAACACCAGTCAGTTACTGTGGTTTTTATCAACTCATGATCAAATTACGAAATATATATAGTACACACAAAGCAGGTACTTATAGAAAAACATTAAGCCCGACTCATGCCAACTTACGTGGCTCTCCAACACATGTCATTCACTATATTCAAGAAAACATACATTATTGGCAATATTAAATACACTTTAGTCCATCTCTCTGTGGCTTTCAAATCATTTATCTTTATGTTAGGTTTGGTCAGTATTTTAGTCCATTATTATAATTAATGTGTCAATGTAATTTTGTGCTATTTGGTCCATACAAGGGCCTGCGCAAGAATGTGAAAAAAAAGGGAAGCAGTGTTGCTACAATGTTCACATCACTCAACATGTCCGTAACCTGTTGGTAGTGCTGAGTGGCAATATAAGGAATTGCAGTGGATGTATAGAAAAGTGTGCCTTTGCCATTTCCAAAGGTGGAAAGCAAGGACGCATAAATTAAAGAGACAGGTAGGCGACCGGTTTACGAAAACGAAAACTGAAGGAATAAACCGATCAGCTGGGCACTCTGCGGGCGCTAACCACAACGTGTAAGACACACGGCCCTGGAGGAAGAAGACAGGACGGGGAAATGGTAGTAATCCCGTGTAGTTACTACGGTTTTAGACTTCTTTCTGAATGTATCTCTTTAAATCAATAATGTGTCTTAATCCAAAAAGTTTATGTGACTTCACATACTCCAGTCTATACGCATTAGCATGCGGTTTCTCTATAACTCTAAGGGGTCCTACATACTCGTCTGTAAATTTCTTAGTTTCAGCCGTAAGTTTCTTAGATTTTTCCGTAGTCTTTACTAGCACCAGCTCACCAATCTGGAAGCTAGTGGGACTAGCTCTTGCATAATGTCTCCTTTTTTCTTTCCAATGCCTTTTTTCTAATACTGTCACGAGTTACCTTCTTCTTTTCTTCCATAGGTAATTCTGTGATTTTAGGGAATTCTATTAGATCAAACAGGATGTTGTTAGGTCTAGTACCTCCCATTAATTCTACTGGAGCAAAAACTGCGGCTTTGTGTTTTAAATTATTAATTACTTCCTCAAAGTGCCCCAAATAATTAGCCCATGCTGAATACTTCTTATGACAGCATATACTTTTTACTTAAACAATCTTCAAAACGCTTAGATACAAACTGTGGACCATTATCTGACAAAATAGCTTTTGGCACACCAATGTTGACAAAATAGTTTTTCTCTAGTTTACTTATAATTACCTTAGCGTTAGCCTTCTTAAGCGGATAAAATTTCCCATATTTAGTAAATCCATCTACCAGTACGAACACAACTTCCTCTTGAAACTGGTAGCGGGCCGAAAAGATCTATTGCTACTAAATCTACACTCCTGGAAATGGAAAAAAGAACACATTGACACCGGTGTGTCAGACCCACCATACTTGCTCCGGACACTGCGAGAGGGCTGTACAAGCAATGATCACACGCACGGCACAGCGGACACACCAGGAACCGCGGTGTTGGCCGTCGAATGGCGCTAGCTGCGCAGCATTTGTGCACCGCCGCCGTCAGTGTCAGCCAGTTTGCGTGGCATACGGAGCTCCATCGCAGTCTTTAACACTGGTAGCATGCCGCGACAGCGTGGACGTGAACCGTATGTGCAGTTGACGGACTTTGAGCGAGGGCGTATAGTGGGCATGCGGGAGGCCGGGTGGACGTACCGCCGAATTGCTCAACACGTGGAGCGTGAGGTCTCCACAGTACATCGATGTTGTCGCCAGTGGTCGGCGGAAGGTGCACGTGCCCGTCGACCTGGGACCGGACCGCAGCGACGCACGGATGCACGCCAAGACCGTAGGATCCTACGCAGTGCCGTAGGGGACCGCACCGCCACTTCCCAGCAAATTAGGGACACTGTTGCTCCTGGGGTATCGGCGAGGACCATTCGCAACCGTCTCCATGAAGCTGGGCTACGGTCCCGCACACCGTTAGGCCGTCTTCCGCTCACGCCCCAACATCGTGCAGCCCGCCTCCAGTGGTGTCGCGACAGGCGTGAATGGAGGGACGAATGGAGACGTGTCGTCTTCAGCGATGAGAGTCGCTTCTGCCTTGGTGCCAATGATGGTCGTATGCGTGTTTGGCGCCGTGCAGGTGAGCGCCACAATCAGGACTGCATACGACCGAGGCACACAGGGCCAACACCCGGCATCATGGTGTGGGGAGCGATCTCCTACACTGGCCGTACACCACTGGTGATCGTCGAGGGAACACTGAATAGTGCACGGTACATCCAAACCGTCATCGAACCCATCGTTCTACCATTCCTAGACCGGCAAGGGAACTTGCTGTTCCAACAGGACAATGCACGTCCGCATGTATCCCGTGCCACCCAACGTGCTCTAGAAGGTGTAAGTCAACTACCCTGGCCAGCAAGATCTCCGGATCTGTCCCCCATTGAGCATGTTTGGGACTGGATGAAGCGTCGTCTCACGCGGTCTGCACGTCCAGCACGAACGCTGGTCCAACTGAGGCGCCAGGTGGAAATGGCATGGCAAGCCGTTCCACAGGACTACATCCAGCATCTCTACGATCGTCTCCATGGGAGAATAGCAGCCTGCATTGCTGCGAAAGGTGGATATACACTGTACTAGTGCCGACATTGTGCATGCTCTGTTGCCTGTGTCTATGTGCCTGTGGTTCTGTCGGTGTGATCATGTGATGTATCTGACCCCAGGAACGTGTCAATAAAGTTTCCCCTTCCTGGGACAATGAATTCACGGTGTTCTTATTTCAATTTCCAGGAGTGTAGTTTGTATTGGGGTTCCACAGAGTACATCTGTCGTATAATGCTATTACTAGCTCGTGCGTTTTGACACCGGTCACAGCATTCCAGCCACATCTGCACTCTGCGCCACATGTTGTCAAATATTACAACTTCATTTATCTGGACAATGCATTTACGTGCTCCATATTGCCCATTTTTATTATGTACAAAATCAATTAACAATTCCACATGTTGTTAAGGGAAACAAATACGCCAATCCTCGTTATTGCTCTTTCTCCTCCTAAAAAAATATCCTTGTAAACTTGAAAATATTCTGCTAGCTTTGGAAAATCGTGGCGGCCTATTCTACTTTTCACCAATTTAAGATTATCATCCTGATTTTGTTCTCGTCTAAGGTTCTTACAGATGCGTTTAATTGGTACCTCTTACTGGAGTTGAAATACTGCGATCAATATCTCATCACAATCCCTGTTCGTTACAGGATCACCCCGTGCTCTTTATTCTTTACACTTCTGGATAGCGCATCTACCACTACGTTTTCAGCACCCTTTATATACTGCATCTCATAGTTAAATTGTTGAAAATACGTAGACTACCTCCTGAGTCTACCATGTTTGAGCTGACATCTATTTAAATAAGTTAGAGCACTATGGTCCGTAAAAATGAACACTTTATGTCCTAATAGGTACTGCTAAAACTTTTGCAAACCGAAAACAATCTATAAAGCTTCCAGTTCAGAGATGCTGCAATTTTTCTCCGCTTGTTGTAACGATCGACTTGCAAATGCGATCGTTTTTTGGACCTGTTCTTCTCCAATCATCTTAGTCTGGAACAATTCTATCACCAGGCCGTAACCACAGGCATCTCATCCTAAACAAAAATGTTTTGAAAAGTCAGGATGATTCCAAATCTGGCTGTTCACTAGTGCTTCCTTAAGTTTTTCAATAGCGGTTTGACATTCCAGGGTCCACGTATAGGGAACATTTTTTTCAGCAATTCCCTTAAACAAGGATCATTAAATAATTGCCCTGCCACAAATTTGCGATAAGATCCGAACAAACCAAACATTCCTTTTAGTTCCTAACGTGTGGTCGGTGCTGCATAGTCCCTAATAGCATTTATCTTACTTGGATCGGGCATAATTCCTTCCCCACTTACTACATGTCCCTGGAATTTAATCTCTTTTTTGACAAATCCTGTCTTATATAACTTCAATTTCATCCCCCCTGTTTTAATAGCATTTAACACATTGTCTAACAACAAACAGTGCTCTTCCCAAGTGGGAGTCGAAATCAACACATCGTCCACGTAAACAGTAATTCGCTTCGATAACTGATCACCTAAAACCTGAGTCATTGCCCTGACAAATGCACAAACATTGACATTCAACCCAAAAGGCACAACCTTATACTGGTAACATCGTCCTTCTAACAGGAATGCTGTGTACTTCCTGGATTCCTTAGCCAGAGGTAGATTCCAGTATCCACACGTAACATCCATAGAAGTAAAAAATTTAGCCCCTTTAAACTTCTATAATAGTTCTTCAATGTTTTCTGGCCTGTCACTCTCTAGTAAAACAATCTTATTCAACGCCGTAGCGTCTAAAATCAGCCTAATTGAGCAGTCCTTCTTAGGTACTACAACCAGTGGGTTACTGCATACACTAACAGCCTTTTCAATTATCTGCCAATCGAGCATTTTCTGTAATAAGTCTCGAACGACTTCCTTATGCACTTCTGGAACGGCAAATGGTTTTTTGAAAAAATGTGCATCTTCTTTCACGGTTAAGTAGCATTCGTAATTTCTAACTAATCCAGGCTGATCAGAAAATACTTCACAATGTTTATTCAAAAGTTGTCCTAAATTGTACTTTTGAATTTCAGTTAATTCTGTAAGTTCCTCTAATTTCTCTTCGATCCTAATTCTGACACTCTCTAGTTCAGAAGGATCCACTTCTTTTCTTTCACCATATTCACTATAGCCTGCGATCAATGCAGCCGCCCTACAGTATCGTATTGGAATATCACTTTGTTCTTCGTTTACACACTGTCTTCTTCCAATGAAAGAAGTAACTACAGGTTTTCCACTTATTCTTATAATTACATCATTGGACCCAAAATTTACCCATCCTTCATATTTATGCAAGAAGTCGGCACCCACCAACATTTCCACACTGAGTCCATTTATAAGTAGAAAATTCTGTTTTCTGGCCACCCCACTTACAGTTATGGGTAATAGGATTTCTTGTTTAACTACTTTCTTAGTTTTTCCAGTAGCTACAATAATGTTTAGACCACTCACTGGCATGATAACTATTTCTTTATTATTTGGGAGAGTATTTACCAAATTCTGAGATACAGCACACACTTCCGAACCGGTATCAATTAGACAAGGAACTTTTTCTTCAAACATCCTTACTTCAATAATCGTTTGTCCTACATACTCTCTCCTGATTGCATTCTCAGGCCACTTCTCGTCTGTCGAATCCTACTTCCCTTGTGGAAATCATACTCACATTTACTGGGTCCTCCTTTTGCTTATTATTAGTAGTGGCAGCTTCCACAAGTCTGTCCACTATTGACAACTTAAAATACTCCTCTAACTTCTCAACATAAGTTTCCTCTGATTCTGCAACCCCTTCCCAGGTATTGTCAGAAATTTCCACACCACTTTCTTCTTCCCCTTCTTCTGATTCTACATTCTTACTTTCTGAAATTACTTCATTTAATTTACTCAAAACTTCCTCGACCCTTACTCCCGCATTAATTCCACAATTGATAAGTAGCCTCTCATTTGTTTCGCAGTGCTGATTCACCACTATTTCCTGATCTGAATCTTCACTTAAATTTACTTGTTCCTTAACATTATGGTCCTTATCATCTTTATTTGCACTGTCTCTGTTATGTAATGCCACAATATTTACTGGATATACCTTTAGTTTCTCCGTGTCACTCTCCTCTGCTGTCTTAGTGGCTAAATTATTATTACCAATATGTCGTTTTGTAGGCGCCTTCCTTACAAGGAGTGTCGCTAGCGGGTTTAACCTGTAATGTTTTCGTCTGCGAGCGCAAGCTTCATCGTAGACCGCTAACAGTTTTCCTGCCGGGTGTTGTTATTATGTCTAAAATGCCTGTCATCGGGCAGGCACCGCCTCTCTGTTACGTCATCAGCTGACAGCTGACGGCAGTCGTAATACTGAACCCGTTCATTGAACCTATTCCCACTAGTACCTCCTCGTCCTCAAAATCTATCTCTATATCCACTACCTCTTTGGACGCTGATTCTGTTTCCATTACGTTCACCTCTATTATCATTCTGTCTTCCTTTAAAAGACTGTCTACCCTTTCCAGATAGTGAATAAATCTATCAAGTTGTCTGTAGGAGCTGAAATTATTTTGTTTCTCCAGTACAATGGCAGCTTATTTTCTAACCCCATAATTATTTGCTCAGTTTCTACTTTTGAACTTAGGTACGATAAAGTAGTAACCCATTTTTGTACAAACCTTTCAATATTATCTTTCTTGGGATCGTATCTATCCGCTGACCAATACTTATTCACAACATCCTGCTGTTTCCTCTTGCCCCAATATTCTTCAGAAAATGCCTGTTTGAACCCCGCCAACTTATCATACTTATCGGAAGCTAAATTACCCCAAATTCTAGCTTCCCCCATTAAATTAGATGTAATAAAACCTATTTTTTGCTTGTCATTCAATACTTTTAGTAACACATCATCAAAGTTGCTCCAAAATTGTTTCAGGTGCACATTCTTGTTTGAAACAAATTTTAAAAATTGTCAGTGAGTTACATATGCTATTCAGATGAGTCTATTACACTGTTAAATAGGATACTACCACTACTGCTGTTGACATACCATTCTACTTTCGTTAGTCTACCGCCATGTTCACACAAATGTTCATTCACACTGGTACCTAACTGACTAATGCTAGTTTCTAAGTTAGTGATTTTATTAGCCACTTGTGCTCCAAAGTTTGTACACCTGTCTTTCTCTTCTTTAATTTTATTTGCTAAGGTAGCATGGTTAACCTCATACTAATTTTCTACACTCTGTAAGACGTCGTGGTCTCCTGATCTTCATTGCTTACATATTCTGCCCTCACAATCATATTCCGCACATCAAGACGCTTCATTCGAACCCAAACTCGATAAGATAAAGTTAATGTTGTATGAATTCATGTAAACGATATGCAAATAACTAGTGAATCGCAAGTGCGCACCGAGATTGAAATACTCGAGGCTGGCGTACACACACACATTCAAGACACGACGGTCGCAGGGGCTTTTAGTTCGGGAGAGGCAGACTGCACGCTAGGAGGCCGGTCCCTTCAGAGGATGAGTTAACCTATCTACGTCGGCCAGCGACCGCCCGTAGAGCAGACAGCATTTGCTGGAGTGAAAGGCATAACAATCCCGTATTCGGCTTAAAAGCAAATTCCGCTACATTGTGTGGGAGCGCCCAGCCTACGAATTCTTTACAAACATAGCACGCAGTTTCAGAGGTTTTCACAGGGAGACAGCAAACTCCAAACGCCGATGCTACAGATTTCCAGACTGGTCGCCTTAAACAAAACGTCATTCTCCCATTTTAGAAGAACAATGCTGATTGTCAGACGATATTCCTGATGCCTTGAACTGAAGGAATAATGGAAGAGATCGAAAGATATACCCCTTCACTTCTGGCGTGGAGAGGGGCCATTCTGTTGTCGGTCTTGGAGCGAGAACATGTAATGAGAGTGTGTGCACTCGTATGTGTACTCAAAGAGTGAGGAACAAGTCTCTCCTCAGTACTTCACTGGGAGAGCACCTCTGTCGAGAGTGAATCAGGATGCGACTCTATATTGAGTCCTTGCGATTAAGCGTTGTTCACTGTGTTTGCCGCCACACTTATTGTGCGGTGTGAACGGACAGAGTTATAGTTAAACGCCTGCGAGCGAATTTTTGAGTGCCATCGCGGTGGACTGGTTATCTGACCAGTGTACCACGCCAATAGTTAGACTACGGGCGAATAGGAGTCCTTGACTTCATCAAGGTGTAGAGAGAGTTTGATTGGCGAAGGTCACTCCAGATAGAACGAGAGTTATCTTATTTGTCAGCAGCGAGTGGCGCAGACAGCAGTCATCGCAGCTTATGGTATTGTGCGCTACAGCTCTTGCGAGCCCCATATTTCCTCCACAAAGTACACTTCATTGCATTTCACACGTGACAGCCTCGACCGTACCTATCAACATTCTAATGGATAATTATTCAAGTTGAGTAGGTGCAGCTCTCAGCCATTCTGCCAAGTCAATAACAATCTTAAACTTTGTATAGAAATTTCATTAGCGAATCCTATACTTAAGAGGTAACTTCACATTCCGAAAAGAACCCGGAAATAACTTGTTTAGTTCATAACTAAAAGTGCAATTGTGATTTCTCAGAATTTTTGCAAAATAAATAATAATTTTCGTTAGTTTCATGTTATTCTTACACTAACTAGCACTACTCCAGTACCCAAGGAAGGAAGGAAGGAAGATTATGTTTTAACGTCCCGCCGACAACAGTACCCAAGTATCCCACTAGTTACGTAAGAAATTTTGTGAATTTTTGAGTCATTTCCTTACAGCGGACGACTCCAGAAGATATTTATTGCTGAAAGTTTTTCAGGCATTTCTCTTTAGAACGTTAGGAGCGTCTGTCTGACTTCTGTAGTAGTGTGGGAGTGGAAATTCCATCTTGCAGGAGCCACAGGGTAAAGGGTACATCTTAGATTACTCCGTTGCACAGAATGACAGAATAGCACCCACGCGCTCACAACTCTGTACATGTTCATGAATTTTATCCACTTCGGAATTGACATATTCTTTGAATTGTTGGCTACCCTGAGCAATCTGCTTAATCTGGGAAGTTAGTTCACTTTCCACTGTTACAACTGCAACAATACATTCTTACCTGACCTGATTAATTTCTCTTTTAATATTATTATTAAACAAAGTCAGGTTTTTTTCCATGAATCTCTCAAATTAGAAATTTTATCTTCCATTTTGGATTCCATTTCAACTGACAAATTATTATATCCCTGTTCAACTTCAGAATGCAATTCATTTATTTCAGAACTTAGCAATGTTTTAATATCTGACCCCATTTTACTCCTATTAGTATTCATCTGACCCATATACTTTAAAATATTTGCCAACATTTCTGACATATTGTTCTTTGGTTCACAAGCAGCTAACATTGGTTCTGGCTCTATGACTTTAACAGAAACAAGTATATTTTCAACTTCGTCTCCCATCATGTTTTGTTCACTATCAGTCCCACAATTAACATACAGCGAATCTGGAAAACTATTACTAACATTTGCTTATGAAACATCAAAACTGAAATTCTCAATCATGGAATCATTCTCATCTTTTACATTTCCCAAATCTACCCCCAGCCTCTCCTTTACTATTGCCTGATTATTTTCAGCCATTTCAGAAAGTTTTTCAGCACACACACGATGAAGTAAAACACTACTTAACTTTTGTCTTCAGACGTCTCCACCACGGCAAGATGCAACGGCGGGTCGGCACAGCAGACTGAACAAACTCAAGTCCAGTTTAAGGGCCATCGCGTCCGCCATGGCTCCAACTGCCCCGTCCGTCTGCTTTGTTTACTGCAGTAGCACGGCGACTGTCGGACGTCAGTTATCGGCACATCGTCTGCTACAGCGCACCATCAATTGTTCTCGCTGTATGGGACACTTCACTAATAATTTTGCACTCGAGTTCTTTGCAGCTGCGCTCCAACTGCAATTCATCAGCACACGTGTCTACTGTCCCACAATAGTTCCTTCATCACTCGCATGTGAATACTTTACGAGTCCATTTAAACACTGCTGCTTTTTATAAAGTTCCTACACACCCGAACTTAACTATTGTTTTTCCCGGCCGATAAAGCTCCAATTGCAGCGGGGCGAGGTTTGTAGTTTCTTTTTTTTTTTTTTTTTTTTCTTTTTTTTTTTTTTTTTTTTTTTTTCATTACATCGTTGTCGCTGTGCAGGCTGAAAATTAAAATTCACCTACCTCAGAACGGCGTCTGCTCGATATCCCTTCACTCGGCATCGTAGATACATATAAGATGATGTAAAAACAACGTTGATAAAAAACACCATCTAATATCTACAATTACTGACACCGCGCAACTCTAGTTATGAAAGAAAGTTCTGTAGAAAAACTGTCATTCAATTTCATCGGACAGTAAGAAAATGAATTGGCTTCTGGAAAATAATGTCCGAAATTTCGACACAAAAATGTTTGTTTTGTCCTTGATAGCCAAAAAAAATGGTACTATTCAGTCCACACTTAAACTATTGGCTATTTTCTTCCAGTGCACAACTCATACACATATTTCACACGCACAGCAGCCAGATATCTGTCCAAACCCAACCCGAATTAAATAACGTTTTCACAGTTATTAATTTCACCACTAATATGAGTTATTTCATTTGGTACTTCTTGTGGATTTCTAAAAAAGAAACTGCTCACCAAAAATGCTCAGTGGCTGAATACTGAAACAAGCCACGCGGATACTATGAAGGCCAACATTTCACACGCGAATATCTGTCCAACAGAAATAGTCAAAATCTCTGAAAATTCGCCAAACACTTCTCAACAGCAACTGCTATCGACTTAGCTCACCAATATCTCAAACACTAAGAAATTCTTCACTTACACATTATTTTGACTGGCACTAGTAACATGACGTTCAGAGCTAACGACCGACTTCCTTCTTCCACCCTCACTCCCAGTATAACTATCAGGTAACGAGCGGGAACCGTCTCAATTCTGATTGGCTGACCATACACGCTGCCAATCAGAATGCTCGCTCATGATCATACTTGCGCCAAAACTGGCCTGCACCAATCCTTATACACAGACGCATTTGCATCAATCTGACATGTAAATATTGAAGTAATGTTTAACAAACGGAAACGAAAAGACAATAATTCTGGAAATTTTCTTTAGATACAGATTTTACTCCAGCTGACTTTGTGGCTGCTCTGTTACAAAAGCAATCACACCTAGACATACGTCATCAGCAAAGTGCATAAATCCCCTAGGATCTTTTTCCCACGGCAGGCTTGTGTAGTTCTTGCGGGTTACTTAATACCGTATATAATGCAGCATTGAAATTAAACGAATGTCCCACATACACACTCTCATTTGCTCTCATTTACTCCCACAACCATATTAGACACAAATAATAACTATGTCTGATTTTTATATTACGAAAACAAAAAATAATTAAATTTTAATATGAAAATCTCAGTTAATTAATTCTGCACACTGAGAGTTTGGTTTATGTTTTCCAATTATACCAAAAGATAAACTACCATATTTCCTAACTGAATTTAGTTCCCTAAGTGTTGGTGTTTTTTTACTTTTTAGTATTTTTTTTATCTTCGAAACTATGATAGTTACAATGTTGAAATTTTTATACAACCTTCTCCTGAATAACAAAAGGTAGTGTACCGATTTTGAAAATGATTGAATAATGTTTAATATCATTTATTTAGGTTCTTATAGGTGGTGAATGTACGAGTCCAGTAAGAGGCCTTGAATAGCTTTGCCACGACAAGCAGTGACAGATGCTCGTGTGTCTCTCGGTCAGGCCGCTAGATTTCAGCCCCCGAAGTTACATACAGCAAGCTATCCTAAAACAAACGTTCGCTCGGAACAACTTGCGACGCTACAATACCACGAACAAATAGTGAAGGGTAAACAGCGCTAGCACCACGATTCTGCTGAACAGAAGAGAGTCGTGCCAACCTAAATATTCCACACCACTATATTAAATGAAATGTCGCGCTGTACCGGGTACTTCTGAGAAGGACCGAGCTAAACCGAGACAGACTAAGCCTGAGCCGCCACATCTGCCTCGTGTGCGGCTTAGCACGCCGTGACTGGCCTTGCATTAGGTGATTAAAGTTCCATTTTCGTATCCACTGTTCCTTGAACACTGTCTCAAGAAAAGATGTTATCTCCATATTGCAGACAACGCTATCTTCCACATTCAATGTGTTCCGTAAGCATTGTCACTTAATAGTACCAAACGGTAGTACATAGTAAATACACAAAACGTTTTACGTTTTCTCCCAAATACCTAAGAGCTACTTTCAAATATCGCAACTCTATTAACAAAAAAAATATGTTATTGATTTAGTTGTTCTCAAAAAACGCAAAAATACGAAATAAAACCACCTATAGCATTACGGTAGCATTGGCTTGCAACGCTCACAAGCTCAACACACAAATGTTAGGCACATACACCTCGCAATATCTATATTGAGAACAGAATATCTAGCAAAATATACCAATAATAACATCTCAAACTGGTCGTAGTATAATGTTTTATCTTTTTTGGCCCTTGGAGTACAGAAAAAGAACTAACGTTGAAGATGACGTGAATATTTATGGTGTTATGCAGACATTATGAAACTGCAAACAGCGCTGGACGAGAATGATGTTGTGTCTCACCCATCCTTGTTGGAGTAAGCTGTCTGGTTGATCTACACTCCTGGAAATTGAAATAAGAACACCGTGAATTCATTGTCCCAGGAAGGGGAAACTTTATTGACACATTCCTGGGGTCAGATACATCACATGATCACACTGACAGAACCACAGGCACATAGACACAGGCAACAGAGCATGCACAATGTCGGCACTAGTACAGTGTATATCCACCTTTCGCAGCAATGCAGGCTGCTATTCTCCCATGGAGACGATCGTAGAGATGCTGGATGTAGTCCTGTGGAACGGCTTGCCATGCCATTTCCACCTGGCGCCTCAGTTGGACCAGCGTTCGTGCTGGACGTGCAGACCGCGTGAGACGACGCTTCATCCAGTCCCAAACATGCTCAATGGGGGACAGATCCGGAGATCTTGCTGGCCAGGGTAGTTGACTTACACCTTCTAGAGCACGTTGGGTGGCACGGGATACATGCGGACGTGCATTGTCCTGTTGGAACAGCAAGTTCCCTTGCCGGTCTAGGAATGGTAGAACGATGGGTTCGATGACGGTTTGGATGTACCGTGCACTATTCAGTGTTCCCTCGACGATCACCAGTGGTGTACGGCCAGTGTAGGAGATCGCTCCCCACACCATGATGCCGGGTGTCGGCCCTGTGTGCCTCGGTCGTATGCAGTCCTGATTGTGGCGCTCACCTGCACGGCGCCAAACACGCATACGACCATCATTGGCACCAAGGCAGAAGCGACTCTCATCGCTGAAGACGACACGTCTCCATTCGTCCCTCCATTCACGCCTGTCGCGACACCACTGGAGGCGGGCTGCACGATGTTGGGGCGTGAGCGGAAGACGGCCTAACGGTGTGCGGGACCGTAGCCCAGCTTCATGGAGACGGTTGCGAATGGTCCTCGCCGATACCCCAGGAGCAACAGTGTCCCTAATTTGCTGGGAAGTGGCGGTGCGGTCCCCTACGGCACTGCGTAGGATCCTACGGTCTTGGCGTGCATCCGTGCGTCGCTGCGGTCCGGTCCCAGGTCGACGGGCACGTGCACCTTCCGCCGACCACTGGTGACAACATCGATGTACTGTGGAGACCTCACGCCCCACGTGTTGAGCAATTCGGCGGTACGTCCACCCGGCCTCCCGCATGCCCACTATACGCCCTCGCTCAAAGTCCGTCAACTTCACATACGGTTCACGTCCACGCTGTCGCGGCATGCTACCAGTGTTAAAGACTGCGATGGAGCTCCGTATGCCACGGCAAACTGGCTGCCACTGACGGCGGCGGTGCACGAATGCTGCGCAGCTAGCGCCATTCGACGGCCAACACCGCGGTTCCTGGTGTGTCCGCTGTGCCGTGCGTGTGATCATTGCTTGTACAGCCCTCTCGCAGTGTCCGGAGCAAGTATGGTGGGTCTGACACACCGGTGTCAATGTGTTCTTTTTTCCATTTCCAGGAGTGTATTTGCAAGAAATTAAATAAAAACGAAGTATGGCTTAGGGAGAAGTTGAGAACTGTGATTTAACGAACTGGTATGACATTGCAATACTGAACTGTGAATGGAAGAGATGAAAATGTGTGTTTACTGCAGTGTAATTAGAATAGAAGCTCTCTGAATGGCTGTGTTACTTGCTTTTTGCTTGACTATTCCCATGACCTTATATCGAAAAGGGATGGAGGGGACTGGAGGGGGAAGGGGAAAGGTAGAGAGAGGGACATGGCTTAGCAAGTGGAGGTGTGGCATAGGAATGCGGAGGGGCATGATAATATGTGTTTGCCCTTGCATGTAGGCAACACAATGCTCAATAGTCGATTTTGAAGTAGAGTTGGTACTGCACAAAGACTACAGGCTCACAGCTACAGCTCACTGTTTGCAGCGAATTAGCTGCGAGGCATGAAAGCAGACATGCGTGGCTCGACCTATTGACTACATCGAGCTATTTCTTTTAAACAGATCCGTGCATAAACACAGTACCTAAGATACGAGCAACTGCAGGTAAAGATGCAACTGGTTTGTTCCTATGCTCTGCTGTTTGGAAGAACAACTGCTCATCAGCAGTAACAGTTAGGTACAGTCGCAATTGGGGTTTTCCCGTCTGGTATATAAGTCTCATTCCTTTAGAATGGCAATTGTAATTCAAACACTTCACAGTATTCTGTGATCCAGGTCCCAAATTCAATGGCGTGGTTTGCTTGGGGGCTCCGAGCATAAGATTTTGCTTCAAGTCCATCAGAATCGACACCTAGGGCAGTAGCAGTACAGCAGGAGCAGCCAGGGTGACCAATAAGTTAAATATTTGTGCTGATAGTGTCAAATCGTGAGAACCTGCAGCGTAATCGTCAGCGATGGAGCTTCCAACGATTAAGCAGTCACCCAGCGTGTGTGGTTCAGATAATCTTAGTGGGCCACTTAGTCCAAAATCTGAAAGTGGTGATGTCGATAAGGACGATATTAGTGTGGCAAATAGACAGAAATCAAAGAAAAGAGATGTAGTTGCGAGTTGTTCAAATGTGTGTGAATTTCTAAGGGACCAAACTGCTGAGGTCATCAGTCCCTACACTTGCACACTACTTAAATTAACTTAAACTAACTTATGCTAAGAACAACACACACACCCATGCCCGAGGGAGGACTCGAACCTCCGGCGGAAGGGGCCTCTCAATCCGCGACATGGCGCTTCAAACCCCTCGACCACTCTACGCTGCATTGTTGTGACTGATTCAATGGCGTGGTTGAGGAAAATTCTGACAAACTTGAGCTCTAAAATGGGGATATTGGGTATAGCGATAGGTTCAATGAATACAGAGATAATTTCAGTAGAGACAAATGTGTCAGAAAGTGTAAAAGCTGAGGTGAAGAAAATTAAATGCAGTGTAGAAGGGATGATTGATTCAAAATTAGAAGTTATATGGGAATATTATGGTTAAAACCAAAGTCGACACAGTGGAAAAATGTTTCGGGGACAAGTTGGAAAAGATGCGCTACGGACTGGGTGACGATATTAAGAATTGTTTGCTGAGGCAAAATGCACTTGAGGAAGTGACCACGAAGTCTATCAACAATTTCTATAATTTGTCTGTGAGAGTAGTAGAATGTGAAAAATAGGTGCTTAAGAATAGAGAACATTTTGAAGCGTTATTGACTAAAGAAACTGTGGAGCATGAACAGCAGTTTAGGGAGAATTAAATTTCTTAGCAGCAAATCAAGCTACCATTGCAAATCAAGCTTCTACTGTGATAGGTGTCCTATGGGTTAATTCAGGAACGACAGTCTTTTGCATATGATGGAATATACCATCCAGCTCATTTTCTTGCTGCGTGTAGAGATAGTTTTGTGAGAGGAATGTCGGAAAAGGCAAAAAATAAAATTAATTAAGGCATCTTGAGGGAAATGCACGATCATGGCCCAATTTAATGAGTGCTTATTTTGCTACCTATGAGGTGTTTGCCGGCCGCGGTGACCGAGCGGTTCTAGGCGCTTCGGTCTGGAACCGCGCGACTGCTACGGTCGCAGGTTCGAATCCTGCCTCGGGCATGGATTTGTGTGATGTCCTTAGGTTAATTAGGTTTAAGTAGTTCTAAGTCTAGGGGACTGATGACATATGTGACGTCCCATAGTGCACAGCGCCATTTGAACCATTTATGAGGTGTTTGAGGGTTGCTTCCTGGACAAATTCTGGAGTGAAACGAAGCAAACGCGACTTCAGAAAGAGTTACTGGGCGGACTAAGTTTCGAACACGGAAGTGCCTCGATGCAGAATTGTCGTGTGCGTGAACTGACGATGTTGACGCATATAAATCATCTGCTATGAGTGTTGATGGTGATTGAGATGTCCAAGAGAATTTTTACAATGGTATTCTGCCCACAGTCGAACAAAGTCCATTGATGAAATTTTAGATTTTATTACGAAGCTTCAACAAGCGTTGAAACTCAAGCTAAATAATGGGAACAGTCACAGGGAAATGTACAATATCCACAATAATTATGGGTAATATCCACACTAATTATCACCGTAACAGTATTTTTCAAAGAGGCAATGGAAATGCTCACAACGGATATCAAAACCGAAACGAAGATCTGAGGCGCAGGAGCCGCACGAAATGCAACGCTAGGATATGTGATCGAGAAATCAGAGATCTCAGCATCTCAGGTCCGGAGGTGGCGCAATGAACCAGCGTTGAAAGGGAAATGTTATTTTAAAAATTCGATGGGTGTCGAAAATTGGCAAAGAAGCCACAAATTTTGTAGTTGGAGGTTATAAGAAGTAAGAATAAAATGGGGGATAAAAATAAGCATCGCAACCATAAACAGGGCGCAAAAGTGTTGTAAAATGTTTAGAGATTTTTGATAATGAAGATATGGGGCTGAAAAATTTATTTTGTGAATGGGATGTGCATAATGGAATGAATGTATGTGTGGTGGCAAATTTTGTGATCAGAAGAGAAGCAGAGGTGGATTTAAATTTGTTGGATATGGAATGTATGGCGAATTCTATTAAGTCACTAGCCATTATCAACGATTACAGTAATGTGGGTGAAAGTGAAGACGGCGAGGCTATGGCCTCACCAGCTGGAAATGTGGTGTCTCGATGGAAGTATGTGAAGGTATTTGTGAAAGCGGCGTATCAATAGCCTCGTCAGCTGGTGATGAATTTTATTATGAATCGGCGGAAGTGGGTGATTCATTGTTAAACGGTGCTGACGTTGCGAAGGTTGAAGCTATTGATTTAAGTATCTCGGACGAAGGAATTTGTGTATTTATCTCTATTGGTGAAAGTGAACCGATGGCTCATGAAACGGGAGAGGCGTCTGAGAGAAGAGAAAATTTAACGGAGACAGAGGTAGATCAGATTGTGGCATAATTAGAATGTACTTTGAATTTTAATGTGGTATGGTTCAATAACGGCAAATTATATAATGCATCGGCGGAGGTTGACGGAGTTATTGATGGTGATTTCCATAGTGTATAGACGGATGTAATGTATATTTCAAGTAAAGAAGTTTATAAGTTGTTAGTGATGGTAATGGAGTTAATGGTGATAAAGTTTGTAGTGATTCGGCGGAATTAAGCGAGGTTTTTTGTAAGGTAGATAAAGTTTTACACTGTATGATAAATTGTGAGAACATTTCAGCTACTGATATCATTAACTCAGAGGAAGAGACGATTAAGAAAGATTATCTACCTCCAACTCATCCTATAGATGAGGTGGAGGTAGATCAGGAGAATCTAGGAATGGATAATGAGATTGAAGGTTATTCTGAAATTATATGAACATAAATGTGGAAGAAAAAAGGTCGTTGAAAATAATCTTTTGAGGGAAGAGTGTTTAGAGAGGGGTGAAATTTAAAATGTGATGCATAAATGAACTTTGGTTGGTTTGGGGAAGGAGACCAGACATCGAGGTCATCGGTCTCATCGGATTAGGGAAGGATGGGGAAGGAAGTCGGCCGTGCCCTTTCAAAGGAACCATCCCGGCATTTGCCTGGAGCGATTTAGGGAAATCACGGAAAACCTAAATCAGGATGGCCGGACGCGGGATTGAACCGTCGTCCTCCCGAATGCGAGTCCAGTGTCTAACCACTGCGCCACCTCGCTCGGTGTATAAATGAACTGATCGCTGTTAATGATTAAAGAAAGTGTGCATATCTCGAAATTAAAAATAGTGTTCCAGCTGTGGTCACAAATTGTGTCTGTAAACGTAAGAGTCAATTGGTAAAAGACGAAAGAGGGCGCGAATTTTAACAAGTCAAAATGCGGAAAAAAGTGAGATTCATATGATACTCACACAGGCGGGGTAAATGTAAACGACAACGGTAGCAGACTTGCATCTTGTGAACGAAGAACTCGGTGAGAAAAATTTTTTTTGTAAATAATGGTACTTTCAAGTATAGTTATAAGAATTTAGGGGGCTATTTGTGTTTTGTGTAGGGGATGATTTGGTAAATTTAAGGTGTAAGTCATTAAGTGTGGAGGTACGACGTAATGCAAGGAGTGAGCTAACATTGGCCGCACAACTCCTGGTGCGTGAAGGTCGGCAGACAGTAATTAGTTCTATAAATGAGGAAAATAATTTGTACTGTACGTAAGATTTGGTGAAAAATTGCTACGTGTTATTTAAGTATCATTGCAGTATTTTGGATGGGTTTTTCGTGTGATGTATTTAGTTTGTTTGTAATTATTGCTCGCACAATATTTTCTGCGTGGAGATCGTCAGACCTCAGTAAAATTTTAATTGTTTGTGTGGGTAGAAAATGTGGTTTGCAAAATGTTAGCAAAGTTTTCGGGGTTTATTTCGTTGCGTTAATTGCATAATGTATTTTATTTTTGAATGTTTATGAATAGATTTATGTATGTATAATTCTGTGGATAAATGACATTTTATTGTGAAATTGAGTGAACATTTGTTAAACGTGTGATCCAGCTATTTGCTGAGTTGAAAGAAAAGTTAAATGGGCAGTTTCTGCACAGAGTAGTACTAGTTTTAAAGTTTATAATTAGACGCAATAAAATTGTAGACAAATGATAAAATATTAGTTGATTAATTGCGTCAAACAAGTTTCATTCCACGAAAGACGTGTTTTTTAGTGGGAACATAGAGTATTTGAAATGTTGAGCTAAATCAAGTGCCTACTCTATAAATCAGTTTTTTCTTGCTATCCTGCTTGTGAATGTATCGATTTCACTGGTGAGGACGTTTAGTGCCTGACCTGTGGGGATTCGGGAAAGTACCGATACGGGAAAACTGGGCGACGCGTCTATCGTCTAAAAGAACCGGCTATACTCTGAGCAATGACGGGCTTTAAGACAAACTGAATAATGTCTTCTTAAGCCCTCTGATAGCCTACAATTATTTACAGTCAAATATTAATGCAAATCTGAATATATTTGCGATCTCAGAAAAGTGACACGCATCCAATGAAACAACAATATTTCGATCTCTTTAAAACTCTAGAAGCTAATATTTCAAAATAAATAAACATCTACTCAATGAAACAATGAATTAACAATTTTGAATCACTTTACGCGACTTAAACAAACGATATCTCAGATGACAGCATTGCACAATAGCTATCATCTCTAGAAGCTAAGTACCTGAATCTATTTTATTTATTGATTTACGACGTCTTTTATATCTTTTTCATTATGCAAATGTTTGTGAGAACATCGTATTCTCCACATTCACTCAGCAAATGAATACAGCATGAATACCTTCTATTTTGTCATACTTTTGTATTTATTTAATTAACAGTTTACTATTTTGTCAGGAACTTTATAGATATGTTGATTGCAAGTGCTATTAATAAGTTGTGCTAGTTTAGAAGTGGTCAGTCGCATGTGTTGGCGAATGCGACAACTGAAACGAGATTCAGACGACGCTTCTGTCAGGAAGGCAAAAATAATGGTTTAAAAGATCTTTAAGACAATCTGTTTTTATCTGTCATGAGCACACTTGAACAAGAATGTTGACTTATTTATTTATGAACCAACATTTGTTTATACTTATTGTAAATGAGCTGAGGGTAACTGAATGCTTGAACTTTCTTTATTTAAATAGTTTTGTAATATTTTAGTTAAGTCCGGGAAGTGGTCAAGATGAATCAGATCATGTATGTAGAACCCGAGAATGATATATTTCTGGGGGGACGGCTTTCAGCCAATGAGAGTTGTACAGTGGCGGAACACTGCTGGAGTCAAGTGTGGTCTGGGAGTTCCCAGGTGAAGCGCTCAAGGGAGCGATTTTGGACACTTCGTGTCCTGTGCTGGCATGAGACAGATCATCCTATGGTACAGTGATTCCGACATACAGGTGATAGACTCTGGGCGGTGAACGACCCTTACCACACTTTAATTTTTTAAGGGATTTTATATTCCGAGAGGTTTGAATGTTCTCTAGAGTAGGATTTATTTCTGCTTGTATTACGGAAACGAGACAGACATTATATGAAGTATTATTCTTTGTATCGCCCGTGTTAATTTGTGAATCATGTTCATGAAGTCTGAACTGTTTTGAGCTGGTGAATCTTTCGTGTATTGTGCTCGCGAAATGGACTTCGTTCGTGTATCTTCGATGACTATTTAGTTTGGGGTTTTTCTGCCATTCTCGTAACGCTCTCAATGTAACTTTACTGCATCTGATGCGGGTATTTTCTGTCTGTACTTTAACAAAGTATCGTACAACCACTTCCCGTTTATCTGAGATGTCCTTTCTCGAATAAATGTCATTCAGCATAATTCTCGGTCGTCTTCATCAATTACAGAGGCTAGAACAGAAGTCTTTTTATTGGTTTATCTTTTATTTTATATTTCAGTGTATTTAATTAACTCGCAATTCTAGCCACTGCATAGACTGTTTAACAGCAGCATCACAGCTACAAGTCATTATTTGCAGCGAATTAGCTGCGGGCCATGAAAGCAGACGAGCACAGCTCAACACTATGACTATATCGAATTACTTTTTTTAAACGAAGTCGTGCATAGCCTCAATACCTAAAGTAACCGAGTAACCGCAGATAAAGACGCAACTGGTTAGCTCGTATGGGATGCTGTTTAGAAGAGCAACCGTTAGTAGTCGTCGCATATTCCTCTCACGATCCAAAAGATAGACTGCTTTCTTCATATGATCCAGAGCGTACATTTCTCTTCTCCCATGACCCAAACTGTGCATTTATCTCCTCCCCTGAGCCAACGAGTACATTGCACTGCCTCTATGATCCAAGGAATGCGTTTTTCTCCTACTGGCTTAAGAGCTATACACTTGTAAAACCTAATTGTTCTTTTGAAAATGTGAAATTTACACCAAATTTCTATGTAAATTTCTTTGTAAAGACTTACAAACATTAAGATGATCCTTATAAAATAGAAACAGAATGTTTACAATACATGTGGATGGATTATGTAGGGTATAACTTAAGCAGTTATTTAATATCCCATCACGGAGAATCCACATGATTTTATATATTAAAACCAGCTCATTCTTTCAGTATGTTCACAAGCGGATGTTTGTTAATTTTATTGATGATCGGAAAATATTTGCATGATTGCTCTACAATCCACAGTTGAGCGTTTGGCAGATGGCTCACAGAACAACTTTCAGACGATTTCTCAACCATTATTACTCTACTGATACTACTCTACTAACACTTACTACTTTCTAACAGCATGTGGGGGAAAATTAACACCTAAATCTTTCCATGCAAGCTCTGATGTCTCTTATTTTATCATGACGGTTTTAATATCGCTTACTCCGGCAGATATCTGTAGTGGTTCGGAGACGCTACAGCTAGTGGTTGATGACTGCCACCAGGGATGTGCAAGGCATGTCACATGGGCCGAGCTGCGGGCAACAGCTGGACCAGGCACACAACCATGATTCAATCTAGTACAGTCCGTAGCATGAGCTACTGTCAACCACACCATTGTACTTATTGTACTTCGACCCTGCGTTGCACCTGGACCTTGTTCTTATTCTATGGTTTTCAGTCAGTGTCCTGCTCTTGACGAACTTGGATTTGTGCTCGGATTACGCGTTTGTGTTGGGAGCGGACAGAAAAGTGGCGACAGAGTCTTATCATATCGTGCTTCTACTGACATGTTCGCATGTTACGGATCCCAAGTTTCTGAAACTTTGGCAGCCACAGCTGTCACTGCAACATCAGCAGCAACAACAGCATATGGCTGTCCTCCAGCTCGTATCTCAGCAGCAGTAACAACGTCACTCGGTGGCAACACCCCCCACCGCCGCTCACTGCCTCCCATCAATCTTCTGAGAGCTGCGAAGTCTACCTACATCGTTTTGAACTCTACTGGTTTGCTTATAGCATTTCTGGTACTAACAAAGTGCATTGCTCTTGTCTTCTAGTAGTCTTTATACGAGGTGGTGCAGAAATTGCAACCACTATCGGAACCAAGTATTTTATTTTCAATCATCTCGGTGCTCTGTTAACGGAATACTACTGGCATCACGAGCGGCTAGGCTACAATTAAATCAGTTTCATAAACAACGTGGACAGTGTCATGGAGCGTGGGCAGCTGACTTGCAGGGTCTCACATACAAGTGCAGTTTCGCATATCAGAACTGTGAAGTTTGGAATCATTGATTTGGGATGTGACTGAGCCCCTCTCCCCTGATAAGGAGGTCTCAGCAAACGCTTTAACTGCGTGAGACCCTAATTTTGCTGAAGTGTTTAACATTACTATACGTTTCTGAAGCTCGGCTTCCTTCCAGAAATAAAACTCAAATATCGACAGCAATTCGTCGCCGTCGCGATCAACAGTCAACTGATGATTCCATCTCAGCATCTTCCTCTTTTACCCCTAACTCTCACCCGAGTTCACGAGCATCTGGATCGCTGGCCTCTCGTAAGAGCCTTAAGTATTATCGATTATTCTGCTTCCCACCCACCTCTCGTCCCCTCAGCGTTGAGTGACCTTTTGCGTAAGGTTAACCGGCCGGGTCAGATACGGCCTCCCTCCTCGCTCTTGCAACATTGAAACATGCTTCACGCAAGTCGAAGAAACTGCAGTCCCGCTCTTACTGTGGCAGCCCGCAGTCCAGAAGCAGTTGCTCGGACCAAGGAGCAGAGTGTTGGGCATGTGGCAAGCAGGGCCACCTAGCAGCGGTGTGTCAACAAGCAGCCAGCCAATCGTGTGCTCTGTAGAGATCAGAAAGGAGCTCCGTATACACGCTTTAAACTCGCCAGCGAGTTCTATGACGTCATCTCCGAACTAACCGTCTCCATGTGCTCCTACTCTCGACTCACAAGTCTCCGCCGTTTCCCCTCTAGGCATTTATCTAGAAACGACATCTATCCTTTTCAAAAAAAAATTTCCGTTGTCGATAAACTCCTCAGAAACATGATTTTTGGTTACCAAAACCAAGACTCACATTCCAAGACGGCTACATACAACAATCTTTACGAAATATTCCTAAGATCCCGACCTCGAACACACTTAAAATTTTCTTGATATATGTATCCGTTTCCGAGACACAGAGGCTGAAAATTACCCAACCTGTACAAGTGAAATAAGCAAGTAAAATCCGATGTAAAACGTAAACATCGTTCATAAACGGACCTAGCATGGAGAGGCATGTTGTACTGTTGTCATCAGAAGGATTCTGCGTTAAAAGGAGAGCGAGTATACGAGTTCGCAAGTATAACCATGGACTCGCTACATTGTAGCTACATACGAAGTCATGGGGCCTGGCGATTATTATATATGAATAAAACGACTAACCAGTCGTCAGTGCGTATTGTTCTATATATATATATATATATACTCCTGGAAATTGAAATAAGAACACTTTATTGACACATTCCTGGGGTCAGATACATCACATGATCACACTGACAGAACCACAGGCACATAGACACAGGCAACAGAGCATGCACAATGTCGGCACTAGTACAGTGTGCCGGCCGAAGTGGCCGTGCGGTTAATGGCGCGGTTAAAGGCGCTGCAGTCTGGAACCGCAAGACCGCTACGGTCGCAGGTTCGAATCCTGCCTCGGGCATGGATGTTTGTGATGTCCTTAGGTTAGTTAGGTTTAACTAGTTCTAAGTTCTAGGGGACTAATGACCTCAGCAGTTGAGTCCCATAGTGCTCAGAGCCATTTGAACCATTTAGTACAGTGTATATCCACCTTTCGCAGCAATGCAGGCTGCTATTCTCCCATGGAGACGATCGTAGAGATGCTGGATGTAGTCCTGTGGAACGGCTTGCCATGCCATTTCCACCTGGCGCCTCAGTTGGACCAGCGTTCGTGCTGGACGTGCAGACCGCGAGAGACGACGCTTCATCCAGTCCCAAACATGCTCAATGGGGGACAGATCCGGAGATCTTGCTGGCCAGGGTAGTTGACTTACACCTTCTAGAGCACGTTGGGTGGCACGGGATACATGCGGACGTGCATTGTCCTGTTGGAACAGCAAGTTCCCTTGCCGGTCTAGGAATGGTAGAACGATGGGTTCGATGACGGTTTGGATGTACCGTGCACTATTCAGTGTCCCCTCGACGATCACCAGTGGTGTACGGCCAGTGTAGGAGATCGCTCCCCACACCATGATGCCGGGTGTTGGCCCTGTGTGCCTCGGTCGTATGCAGTCCTGATTGTGGCGCTCACCTGCACGGCGCCAAACACGCATACGACCATCATTGGCACCAAGGCAGAAGCGACTCTCATCGCTGAAGACGACACGTCTCCATTCGTCCCTCCATTCACGCCTGTCGCGACACCACTGGAGGCGGGCTGCACGATGTTGGGGCGTGAGCGGAAGACGGCCTAACGGTGTGCGGGACCGTAGCCCAGCTTCATGGAGACGGTTGCGAATGGTCCTCGCCGATACCCCAGGAGCAACAGTGTCCCTAATTTGTTGGGAAGTGGCGGTGCGGTCCCCTACAGCACTGCGTAGGATCCTACGGTCTTGGCGTGCATCCTTGCGTCGCTGCGGTCCGGTCCCAGGTCGACGGGCACGTGCACCTTCCGCCGACCACTGGCGACAACATCGATGTACTGTGGAGACCTCACGCCCCACGTGTTGAGCAATTCGGCGGTACGTCCACCAGGCCTCCCGCATGCCCACTATACGCCCTCGCTCAAAGTCCGTCAACTGCACATACGGTTCACGTCCACGCTGTCGCGGCATGCTACCAGTGTTAAAGACTGCGATGGAGCTCCGTATGCCACGGCAAACTGGCTGACACTGACGGCGGCGGTGCACAAATGCTGCGCAGCTAGCGCCATTCGACGGCCAACACCGCGGTTCCTGGTGTGTCCGCTGTGCCGTGCGTGTGATCATTGCTTGTACAGCCCTCTCGCAGTGTCCGGAGCAAGTATGGTGGGTCTGACACACCGGTGTCAATGTGTTCTTTTTTCCATTTCCAGGAGTGTATATAGGGTTATTTTATATTTGGTACTTTAATATGTTAACACAATGTTTTGGTTGTTCTTTCACTGCATGAAACAGTCTGACCTAATGTTTTCTGCATGCTTGTAACTGCACACTGCCAGTATAGACTAACCGTTTTGTGTCCACACATCCACACTTCAACAGGTGACCTGCTGCCCATGGAAAAATAAGCGCTAATTGGTTGCTCTTGCCATATGTACTCGGAGACACTACCCAACCTAAAATATATGACTTGTGATAGCTTTAATTATTAGTCTGAAAATTACATAAATACTGATGTAGTTAGGTTTAGTACACCGTCCTGAGTCGCCAGTGGAAATATCTGAACTTATACCTTTTATGTACTGCACACGTATGAATGTATGTACATATGTATGTATTTGTATACAGGGAGATTTTTCCACCATGTATAAACTTTAGGGGTGATCGATGAGAGGATACAGAACAAAAAGGTCTAATTAACTTATGATCGGAAATGCATGATTTCCATGCTGGAGACCATTTATTCAATCATACTTTGTTGCAGAGACTGCAGTCTAATATGCGCTGTACCATGCAGCCACGGTTATAGTATGCATGGTTTCTTTCTAGAGGGTGATACAGTTCCTCATACATCATGCCCTAGCGCCCTCTCCTGCCATAGTAACTGGTAATGTTGTGTCCGATCCACTTCTCTTGCTGACTCGCCTTTTAGTGGATGTGATACAGCATTGTACACAATGGTTCCATATTCTAATCGAGAGCTTGCCGACACAGTGTTTACTTACAGAAAGGCAAATGGCAATGGGCAACAGACAGCAGGGTTGTATGAGGAGATCTATACCTGCCGACAACAACCACAGTAGTTGGTGTTTGCAAAAGTGTTCCGCTGTTTGTCTGAGACAGGGTCGTTTCAGGAAGCAGGAAATTGTGAAGGAAGTACCCGAAATGTTCAGACACTGAGTTTGGAAGAAAATATGATTAACACTGTGGAAAGCGACCGCTGTGTCAGTATCAGGCAGCTGGCCTGCCAGTACAGGGTAAGCCAGACGACCGTGTGGAACTTTCTTCATGGCAATTGTTACTACCCTTATCACTTACTTCAACAGACTTTCCACATCTGGAGCAGTTTTGTAACTGGTTGCTTCACCATGCAACCACAGTTCTGTGATTTGTATCATTCATTCTATTTACAAATGAGGCCACCTTTATGTGGAGTGGTACCTTCAATGTTCATAGCACTCATCTGTGGGGTAGTATGGAGAACACCCATGGCATGGTGACAGCGAATCATTAGCATTGGTGCAGCCAGAATGCGTGGGCCAGGATAACTGGCGACCATGTTTTTGGACCAATCTTTCTTCCACATCGCTTAACAGGCCTGAGATATTGGCGTTTTTTACAGCTGACTTTGCTTCACCTGCTGGAAGAAGCGCCATTGATGATTCAAAGGGTTATGTGGCTGCTACATGACGGTGCTCCAACCCACTTCACAATTAAAATCCATATGTATCTGAATCATTTCTTCCCTGGTTGATGGATCAGACGAGGTGGTTCAGTTGCATGGGCAGCTTGTTCACTGGATCTTAACCTGTCCAGTTTCTGGTTATGGAGCCATCTTAGAAGTATCATGTATTCAGGGCCCATTCCAGATGTGGAGACACTGGAGCAGCATACTCATGCTGCCTTTGACACTGTTCGAATACAGTATGGGCAACGTCAACATATGAGACAGAACATGCAATGATGAGTACATACATGTACTGAGGCACATGGAAACCATTTTCAGCACATACTGTAACTATGGGTGCATGGTACAGTGCATATTAGACCACAGTGTCTGTAACAATGTATGATTGAATACAGTCTCTAGCATGGGAACCATGCATTTCTGGCCGTAAGTTCATTTGACATCTTTTGTTTCGTATCCTCTCATCGATCAATCCCTAGATTTTGTACGTGGTGGAAAAAATCACCATGGATATACAGATGTGATTGGTCTACTTATGACTGAGAACATTCTACTGAACAACATTATTTCAATGTTTACAACATTTGCAGACTAATAGTTACAGCCATTACAAGATGCATGTGTTTCTGTTGGTTGGTGCCTCCAAGTACATGTACCAAGAGCATCCCATTAATGCATATTTTCCCCTGGGCAGCTGGTTAGATGCTGAAGTGTGGAGGCATGGACGCATACCATTCAGTCTGTTCCGACAGGTGCATTTGCAGGTGCATGACCATGCAGAAAACATCAGGTCATAAAGTTTGTGACATGTTTGTGGAATGACTGTTCAACGCACAGATAAAACAGTCAACAGGCTGATGTGTGTACATAGAAAGGTACCACATATAAAAATGATTCCCATACACCCTATATATATATATATATATATATATATATATATATATATATATATATATATATATATATATATATATGTGTGTGTGTGTGTGTGTGTGTGTGTGTGTGTGTGTGTGTGTGTGTGTGTGTCCAGAAATTATTTATCTATTTTGTAGAAATAGTGATGGTACTTACAATGTTTGCTATGGTATCGGTTTATTAGTGATTACTTTTAATATCATTACACATTTCCCATGTTTCATCAGTGGCATGAAGCATATTCTGAAGTATTACTGGTGTCATGGCACCAGCAGGTTGTGTATTGTGGTTCCTGAGCTCCTGCAATGAGGTAATGTGTTGGGTAAACACACATCTTTTGATACATCCCCACACAAAAAGTCCATGTGCGTGTGGTCAGGGAAATGTGCAACCCACAGTAAGAGGCCTGCATGTTCAACCCATCTCCCAGCGAACTGTGAATTCAGGTACATGCAAACATCTAAGCCGTAATGATATGGTGCCCTATCTTGCTAAATGTAAACAGTATCCTGATGCCCATCCTGAATAAACTGTTTTTTGTGAATATGTCTCGGTGCATGGCTTCATTTAAGGCTATTTCAGCAAGAAAACATGGTCCATGAACCTTGTACATGTGATGTCCATCCAAAAATTAACCTTGGAAGAGTCTCACACGACTTCATCATGTCCCATTGGTGGTATGTTATCCGAGATAACGCAGTAATACCTGTTAACATTTCCTCAAATGTGGAAGATCGCTTCATCACTGAATAAGATGTGATTCAGATGTTTCGCTCTTCGAAAGTGTGTGGCTACACACTCTGCAAAATCTCTTCATGCAGATGGTGGACAACCTGCAGGTGGTATTATTTCTTCTTTAAGATAATCCACAACACCTTATGTACCGTCGAACATGGAATGTTCACTTCCACTGACAGACACCACGCCGATTTTGGACTCTTTTCAGTGGATGTCCTGCTAGCTTCTACGCTTTCATTGGAGGCTGAGAGACATCCTTGTCAGCAGTCCAGAGCACCTGAACTTTTTTATAATGTGTGGATTGTTTTATCAGTGGGAACATCACGATGGAATTCGCAGTGAAATCTCATGAGAATGTTGCCGTATGACGACCTCTGTAGTCCCCACGTCACAATAGCCAATTTCTCTTCTACAGCAAACATCATGTACATTCATCCTGTAAATAATGAAACACATGTTTAATTGTTAGCATGAGATTAATGTATGATATCAAGCAACAAGGTACATACAAAAAATGTTAAATGGAATACCAATCATCTACCATATACAATCTGCTCATAAAGTATGTATTTCTGAAAAACAAATACTTAATTTCTGGACTATATTTATATATAAGGCTTATATATCTTTAATCAGAGAATGTCTACCCATTATGTTGACATGATATACACACACATTTGAAAAGTTATCGAACCTGTGACGACACTACAAAGAAACATGACATTACAATGGAGTGCATTCCCTAAATGGTGATTAATTGTGAAAATAAATTTGCATCAGTCTTCGGAAAAGCTATAGAAATGTCAAGTTACAGAACTCGCTGCTGACTCATAGACCCGAGGTGGCATGACCAAACTAATAGCGAAACAGCGCACTTTTTGGTCACAGTGACGTAATAGTGACTTACTTTGTACCCGGTTTTCGTTTCATGTAGTACATATGTTTTATTATGCTGGAGGTGGAATACATAAGAATACGACCATTTTGCTTGCCCTGGACGAAGTTGACGTATGTTTATAGTCTGAAGTGTGGACTAATGGAGCACATTTGGAATTATTAACACTGCATCACTTCAGTTTCGTCTGACAGCCTAGCATCTTTAGAGCCCATCTGATCCCCACAATCGGTCATTTCGCTCTGCAACTGGCGCTTTACAATAGTGTGAACTTGCCCTCAACTTTCATTCGAAGCCACGACTAGCCTTACAGAAGGAGGCTTCAGCAAGAGAAAAGGAGTACACGAGTAGGAAGCAACAGCTGTTTCACACATCACAGACTTGTCATACTCTCGAACTACAGAGAGCATGAAGGGATTGATTTCTAGAGTATGCAACCTTCAACATCAGACAAGCACTCACTCCGTTTCTGATCTCTAGTCCCCAGTCACTATACGGGGACAGCAGGTGGGTCCCCTTCTGTCACAGAAGCTTATGTTGGACCTTTTGCATTCCGGTCGGTGAGTGAAAGTCCTGGTGAACACGTGCGCTGCCGTGGCATTAATCAGTGAGGACATGTATTGGGTGCTCGGCTATCCTTCACTACGAAGGGCCTGGAACCAGATCGTGTCTTACTGCCGCAAGACCATTCCTCTCCTCAGAGAATTGTTCAACATGTACGAATCATCTTAACTGTGTGGTCCCCTACTGCTGCTAACATTTCCTGCTTTCCCGTCTTTCCCAGTTTTGGTTTCAAAGTAGCGGACACAGTCAATTTAGTGTTTGAAATGGTGCCTTCTTTTCTACTTTGATGCTCTGTGCAATTTGTACAAGGAGATTTATGAACTGACGCTCGGGTTTGCACGTAATTCTACTGCTCACAACTCTAAGAAGGCTTCATCAGAGCCAAAATTTTGTAGAGCTTACTCACAGTAAGAGAAGCAGTTTAAGCAGAACTGGCATGGCTTGAGAACCAAAGAATCATTTACCCAGTTTCAACCAGCCAAAAGCTGACGCCTATGGTCCTCCTTAAAAAACCTATTTTGTTCTTGCGTGGTTGTGGCAACTTAAAGTCCACTATAGACGCTCAATACAACTAAGTTATCTATCGCATGCCCCACCCAAAGGATCTACAACTGTCGCTTGGTGATGCATTGTGTCAGGTGCTAGCCTTAAATACACTATTCGGTTAATGCAGGTACAATTGTTTACCCTTTGGGATTACTGGTGCACCCCTGCTTTACAAATATATTTAGAACAATCGAGTAAAGGTATTCTGAAATGTGCTAATTATTTGGATGATATGTTTTATACCAAAACAAAGCAGTTACCTTGAATCCCTTTTCAAATAGTTCCAGGAAAGTGACTTACGCTGTCAGATGGAAAAGTGCAGTTACTTTGCCTCCAGCATTTAATACAGAGACCACGTTTGTAGTCACAAGGCTGGCATGACCACATATGTTCATGTAAACATGATCACTAATAGGCCAGCTCCTGCTAATCTTCAACATTTGCTGCCTCAAATGTGTATTATGCCAAGTTTGTTCCTCAAATAGTGCAGATTGCACAAACTCTGAATCAGCTACACAAGAAGGTTATCAAATTCCTGTGGTAAGCTGCCTGTCTACAGGTTTATCATCGCCTTAAGGGGATGTACTGATGAAATTTCAAAGTGATTTTAAAAAAATTACAAGGGGCTGAAAATTTGTTTTGTTTCGTCTGACAGCCTAGCATCTTTAGAGCCCATCTGATCCCCACAATCGGTCATTTCGCTCTGCAACTGGCGCTTTACAATAGGTGCATAATCTGCACTACTTCGATAATCACGTATATGTACATCCCTAATCTATGTGTACATCACAAAACAAGGTACATAAATAAATAGTAGTCATCATCTGAGAGTTCTAGTGCAGGAAACAAAGGCTAATGAAATCATCATTTAGGGGAAAATTTTGAGGTGGCGACCTTGAACATTGTAATATTAATTTTGAAAATTCTTCATTTATTCCAACTTATATTCATAATTTAATAAATCGAAAAATATCAGTTTAGGAATATATAAAAAGCTTAAGAAAGAAAAAATTTATTTTTCTGTAGAATTTACAGAAATTGCTAAGCGAAAATTTTTTCATACTATCAGATTTTGGAATTTTGAAAAAAATTATTATTTTTTCAAACCCATATGTCGAGTTGTTGGTTATCATGAAATGTATTCACAAAGAAGTTTGAGCCAAAAAGATTAAAATTGATGGAGCAATAGCATCTTTTTACTGTGGCTATTTTGGTATTTTTTTCAAAAAAGTTAAACTGTAGTCAGTTTTCTCTCACTATAAGGATATGGTCTGTGCAGATATTTAATTGAAACATTAATTTTGTATGAATATATCTAAAAATGTGCATAATCTGCACTACTTCGATAATCACGTATATGTACATGCCTAATCTATGTGTACATCACAAAACAAGGTACATAAATAAATAGTAGTCATCATCTGAGAGTTCTAGTGCAGGAAACAAAGGCTAATGAAATCATAATCACAGTTATCGGCTGGAAGTTATAGCACACAAAACAAGAGCTAATAAAATTATCATCTCAGTTGCCATCGCAGGTCTATAGAGCAGAAAAAATGGCAATTTAAAATTTTTACCCTGGCATAAATAACTGCTATTTTTAGATTTACTGTTTTTCCAACCAAACAGCTACCAACACAGGAATAACAGTGTTAAAAATTAAGAAACACAAAAAGTAAAAATTAACAAATCAAAAAGTTATAAATAAAAATAAAAATTAAAGTTAAGGAAATAAACAAAATTAAAAATTTTAAAAATTAAAAACTGTAAAAATAAAAATATTAAAATAAGTGTTTATATTCTCATATATAATAATTATTTAAAATTTCGTCACAAGTTCCATTTTTAAACACCTTAAAATCAATTTTTATTTAAAATTTAAATAAATTTTTATTCAAAAACTTGTAACAAAATGTTTTCTTTATAAATACAAAACAAAAAGGACCAGCTTGCCAGATTTTTGTAATCATTGTAGAGCAATTAAAGACAAAGGTTATTCAAAATTAAATAAAGGGGAACACATTTTATTTATAAATAATGATAATGCAAATGATTTTAATCATAAAACAATCAAACAATTTCTAAATATATATGAAACAAAAAGTAAAAAATATTCTAAACTTAATAGACAACAATTAATTAAACATACAGAAAAAAATAAAAAATAATTAATATAATAAAGAATCTCGGAACCATTTGAAATCCAAACTGGAGTGCGACAGGGTGACGGACTTTCACCATTACTCTTTAATATCATTCTCGAAAAAATTATCAGGACATGGGAAAAAGAAGTCAAAGGAATCCAAATTGGCATTAGAAAAGATAATAGATTCAATGTGAAGTGTTTAGCTTTTGCAGATGACCTTGCAATCCTCACAAATAATAGAAAAGAAGCTACTAACGCCATAGAGAAATTACACGAAATTGCACAAAGAACCGGCCTGCAAATCTCATATGAGAAAACCCAGTACATAGAAAGAGTGCCACAAGACAAATTGCCTATTGTGACAACCCATGGGAAAATTGTACAAGTACCACATTTTAAGTACCTGGGAGAAATCATCCAGCCATCAGGGATCAACCTAAAGGCCAATGAGGAAAGAATAAAAAAACTACAGAAAGCATATAAACTCACGTGGAACTATTATAACAAAAAGTCCATATCCATTAACGCAAAATTGAGGCACTACAACACCGTCGTACTTCCGGAGGCACTGTATGCATCTGAAACAACACAAATAGGTGGGCAAACTAAAATCAAAGAAATAGAGAAACAAGAAAGGAAAATTCTCAGGAAAATTTTTGGCCCGATACAAGAGCAAGGAATCTGGAAGAAGAGACCAACATCAGAATTATATAAATACACAGACAAGATTACAGATACAATAAGGAAAAGAAGAATGCAGTTCTACGGACATATCCACAGGATGAATGAAAACAGAATTTCAAAGCGAATTCTTAAAGTCATCAACTCAGGCAGGGGAAAAATAAAATGGATAAAAGAAGTTGAAGAGGACCTCAGACAAGCACACATAACAGTAAATTATGCAGAAAATAGAACTGAATTCAGGAACATGATCAAAAAACATAAATTTGACACCACAACACAGAAGAGAACAGGATGCAAATGGACAGCGGAGCGAAAGAAACAACACAGTGAACACATGAAGAAAATTTGGGCTCAGAAAAAACATAAACAATCATCATAAAGGAATTCAAGTTCAAACACTCTCTTAAATGGGAATAATCGAAAATAATAATAATAATAAAGAATTGGAGAGTAAAACTTTAAAAGAACTTTGAAAAATATGTAAGGCAAGAAATTTAAAAGCTTATTCTAAACTCCACAAATGACAATTGATTAAATTTATTGAAATATTTGAAAATAATAACTCTAGTAATAATAGTTATGTTAACAATAACAATGAAACGAGTTGTCAAAAGCTTCTGGTGGATAAATATCAAGAAATTAAACAAACAAACCAATCAGAAAAATTTTCCTGTTCTAACTTTCTAAATCTTGATCATAATGAATTTAAAACAACGAAATGAATTATTAGAAAAACTATAGATTTTAAATTTAGAATAACAACGTCTGAAATTAATAATATTGGTAACAATAGAGAACCATTCATTTTTCACGAAATTGAATAAGAAGCAATTGATAATCTTAAAAATATTTTAATGCAAAGCAAATCGATTAAAGCTATAAAAGATTTTATAGTAAATTTAACAAACATGATGTAAAAAAAGAACTTAGTTTTAAAAAAAGGAGGTTTATTAAGAAAAACAGATTTATAAGACTATTACCAAATATCAACAAGAACATTATTAACTGAAGTGGAAGAAAAGCACAGAAGACAATTATGTTGCGCTTTCTATTCCACATATAACTTAGAAAAATATGTCAATAGGCACAATCTAATTTTTGTTTCGCTGTATATTAATTTATTAAAATAATTAAAATAAAGAGCTATAAAAAATAACGATGAAAAATGTTTTCTATAGCCAGTAAAACATGGTTTATATCCAACAGATTGTGATGCAGAAAGACTTAATAAATCGAAAAATATCGGTTTAGGAATATATAAAAAGTTTAAGAAAGAAAAAATTTATTTTTCTGTAGAATTTACAGAAATTGGAAAATTGGAAAAGACATCTAATATTTCGGTAAATATATATACATATTAGGAAAACATGTTAATCTTCTTTTTAGTTGAAAATCAAAATAATTCTCATTATTTCTGGATAAAAGACTTGTCTAGATTAATTAGAAAAATATAATTAAGCAAAATGGATAATTTCATCCTTGTGATAGATGTTTAAGTTATTTTATTCTCAAGGGAAATTAGGCAACCACAAAAATGACAGTAAAAAACAAAAAGAAGTAAAAAAATTATACCTAAAAAATAAAAAAATAAATTTAAGAATTATAATAATTCACAAAGGGAGCCTTTCATAATTTATATAGATTTCGAATCTGCTTTATGTTATCAAATATTAGTACCTGTCAAGCAAATCCTGATAATCTTGTATTAACAAACATAAAACATGTTACCAATTTCCTTTAGATATTATATATAATATTGTAATAGAGATTATAAACACCCATGTAGTATGTGGGTAATGATGACCCACAAAAATTTGTAGAAAAGTTAAAACCAGTATCTGGAGAAATTATAGCGTTATATGATGAAAATGTTCCAATTATAATGGCTAAAGGGCATAAAAAAATTTTAAAAACTCAGAAAAATCTTTTATCTCTGAAGGAATATTTACATTGGAGGAAAATAGTGTCATGTTTAGGGGAAAATTTTGCGGTGGCGACCTTGAACATTGTAATATTAATTTTGAAAATTCTTCATTTATTCCGTCTTATATTCATAATTTAACAAATTATGATGATCATATGTCTATTAAAGAATGAGTTTAGATAGTAAAAATAATGTCACTATTCTGAATAATGACCAAAAATACATGCCATTTCGTAAAGTAGTTGGAAATGGATAAATTTAAAGGTTTTTGGATAGTTTTAGATTAATACCATTAAGTATTAATATCTTATCTTCTAACCTTAAAAAAGAACAATTTAGAGAAATAAAAATAAATAAATTAATAATTCTGTTTTTGATAAAAGATCGAAAAACATGGAAATAGAAAAATTGTAATATAAGATCACATACAATAAATATATATGAAATATGTTTCAAAATCTAATTATGAACATACAACAATACTTACAGAAATTTTAGTCCCAGTATATATGAAATAAAAGTAAATTCTATAAACCTGTTTATATCAAATGGATATTTAAGGTAGTTCTAAAATAAAAATGTATGATTCTTTCTTATAATGTTTTAAAACCAAACTATGAAGAAAATATTGACATACATTATATGGATACTGATCCATTTACATATTATATAAGAATCAAAGATTTTTATAGCTATATGAAATCGATGATAGGCGAATTTGATACAAGTGATTATCCAACAGATAATATTTATGGATAGCACAAGTAAACAAAAAGTCTTACGAAAAATGAAAGGTCAAAATCACAAAAAATTATGTTACAATGTGTTAGTTTAAAATTGGAAATATATATATATATACATGAAGAATATAAAAACATCTTACATGATTAAAAAATGTGTAGTAAAAATGAGAAATTACTTTTAACATTATTAAAAATGTTTAAACGAAAAATGAAAACAATATAGAAAAATTAATTTCATTAGATGTGATAAACATGAACTATCACTGCCAAATGAAACAAAATTGTATAATGCGCCGATGATGAACAAAGATTTACCTTAGAAAACGGAATAAATACTTTACCACACAGAGAGTATAAAATAATAGAATTAATTCAAAACAATTAAAAATAAAAAATTAATTCTGACCAGATTTTCAATATTTTTCATGATAAGCTAATTTGATTTATTTTCAAATTCACTCTACAAACAAATTTTCCATAAAAACATCCAAAATATTCACCATATTTTGGTTAATAAGCTAAACACACTCTAACAATGCTTATTGCTACAATTTAAATATTTTCTTTTCTTTTTTTGGTAGACCATAATCAGATTTATGAAGATATTTAGAACATTTCTACCTCTTTTTACAAATTTCAGAAATGTTTTTCTCTAGTTTTTAATAAGCTATTTTATATATCTTAAATTCTTTTTTGTATTTGCTTTTTATTCTTTCTTATACAACCAATACAACCCACCCATTTTCTGGGTAAATTCTTTTTTGTTGTTTTTACTCCTTATTCATTCATTTTCCTGTTCACACAAGGAACAAATCTCTTCAATTCCACTCTCCGTTTATATATAAAACTATTTTAAAAATAAAAACCTTAATGAAAAAATAAATAGTTCTATAAAAAATATTTCTAACAAATGAACACGTAGTTAGACCTAATTAATGACTAACTCAAATATAATGATAAACAAGTCTTAAGAATTATTGATAAAAACAAATAATCATTTGTTCTATTCAAATCACGTTCCTGATTTTTAGGCTATGAACATCCTGATGATGCTATAAAACGTCATGTTAAAGGGAAATATTGTAAAATGTAAAATTATTTCAGTAGTGTTAAAACAGCATTATCTAAAATATTTAATCCCCAAACATAATTTATCGATAAGCCTGTAATTTCTTTATTAGTTATGTGTTCCAAAATACCTTTTGCTGAAAATTTGAAAGACTGAGTTTATGAAGAAGTTTTATCTGGAATTCTTAAACATGGTAAACACATAAAATCAGAAAAGGAAAAGAAAATTATAAACATAGAGAAATCATTTACAAAATTTAAGTGGAATAGGATAGAATAGAAATAGAATACGTATACTGAGAGTTTGGATAGTACTATTAATATTTTAACAGGACCTTTCAATATAATGAGACAAAATGTTGTTCCACCAACACGAAATCCACAATCAAGACCTAAATTTCTGCTTTTAAAATAATTTGTTAACAATTTTATTTGTAATTTTATGTTGTTCAAACACAAGCTAAAGTCTTCAAAAACGAAATGAATGTTATTTGAAACAGATATCCAAAGTGCGAAGTACTGTTAAGACTTAATTATGATCCTAATTCGATAAATTTATAGCAAGAAATTAAAGAAAGATAGAATATTGTTAGACATTGAACTTATTTCAATACCTTGGATACTTCTCACAAGAAAACATGATTGAAAATATAACTACGCTTCATCAATAAAAGTGAAGATCGAAATACTTTTTTCATAATTCAGTTTTATATAACATTCATAACGATTTCATATACAGCTAACAAATAAAACTCACTAAATCCATTTGATGCTATCAACCTAAATTTAAAATTCTCATATTGTTTCAACCCTACATTATTCCTATTAACTTTTACTTTAATATCAAAATATATCTTCTCTAATAAAGCAATTAACAAAATTAAGATTATTATCAATATCAAACAGCTTTAAATTATCCTCAACCTCTCCCATTTATGTATATAAAAATTTTGTATATTAACTTGATTTTATTCACTGAACTCTTATGTGAATCACATAATCCCAGAAATCTCTTTTCTTTCTTAACACCTTCTCAATAAGATATAGAACGCAGTAATTTCTTTTTTATAGTTCTCATTCATACAAATTTCGTTTTATTTCTTCTCCATTTAAAGCCTTCAATTTATATCTGGCTGGATTAGAATGAATAACCTTTTCAATTTCAAAACTTTTTGCTGTCGAATTAGCTGTATAACATTTTTCTAAAATTATTTTAAGTTTACAAGTTGTTACAAATTCTCCAAGTTTATATTCATGCTTATCATTATATACAAAGATGTTGGCTTACAGTTCTTGTCATTAAGTTTTATTGGCTTCATTTATACTGTTGAATGCTTCGTATTATTGTATTTATCAGTTCATTTTGAGACTATATCTACCCAATTATAATTTCCCAGAAGAGTAAATCTGTTCCACATTTCTTCTTCCAATATTCTATTAAATCTGTCTACAACAGATGCTTTCAATTCTGTAAAAGTAGGATGGTGATTAATGCTGTATTTTTACATTAGTTCTTGAAAAGTTGTCTGTTTGTAAATTTTTTGGAGTTTTATCTCGAAATATTTTTTCAAAAACGTCAGCTAAATTTCTTCCTGTCTTATCTTTAACTGGAATAGCCCAAGCAGTTTTTGTGAAGACATCAGTTACAGTTAGTCATCATCATTTATTGCATTGACAGCAGAAGAACAACTGGGTAAAAATTACAAACACAAAAACTCCAATAAAAGGAATGTCTGTCAATCACAAGAGAGGAGTTACTTGCTGCAGATTGCACTCCATCTTTTTCGTTCTGTAGCATCATCCTCCATGACGCCGGTTCCTCTTCTTGACGGATCATCGTCACTCAATCCTTCTATCGCATTCTTGGGCATCGTCTCGAGCGTTTTACTATGGTTTGAGAGTGGAGGACTCTCTCAGGAAGGGATCCGTCTGCTCATAAGATGTGGCCAAACTATTGTAGTCACCTCTGTCCCAATATTCGTCCAATGTGTGGCTTCCCAAACCTCTGGTACAGATCTTCTTTCTTTCTTCTTTCCCATTTACCTTCCATGTTATTGTAGATGGGTCCATAGATCTTTCTAGTCTTGTGTACTGTGTGGAGACCTTCAATCCTTTGTCTTCTATTTTCAGTGTAATATCCCAGTAAATTTTCTACAGGTGTGATTGTCCATTAATGCAGATTATTTATTAAATTTTACGTTATTTCACCAAATATTTCTTCCTTTATAACTGGTATAAACATCAGTCATTTGAAAAAATTCTACTTAATTCTTCCTGAAATTGTTTAATTGTATTTTCTGTCTTTGGGTTGAATGATTCTAAAGCTCATTTTATCTTTTGTAATTCTTGCAATTTGATTTTGAAGCCTTTAGGCCGCACTTTATTTCCAAAAATATCAATTTACTGCATCCAAAAATTCATTAAACTTATAAAAATCTGATGTCAGTGTTAAACCATGTACACAAATGGCCACAAATTACTTCATTAAAATTTTGTATTCGCAGCCCTTTATGTTAATTAGTTCTGTAGGAATATATTCTCCAAACGAATCAAACACATTTTTTTATGATTATTCTTACATTAAAATATCCAATGATGACCTACATTATCAGAAATGTCTAAATTTAATATTCCATATTAAAAATTTTTTTGCTAGGTAATTCACCAGTCAAAAATATACTGCACAAGTGTTTGATTTTTAGGTGTTTAGCAAGGTTTTTCTATATCTAAATCTGATAAAGGTTTACTATATTTTATGATTATTTCTTGCAAATTTTTTCTTCACTCCAGCGCATGCTGAAGATTCCTTCTCCACTGCTAAAGTTTGCCTTTCTTGTTCATATAGCTCTTTATCGCCTTTTTTCTTGTCCATTTCTGTCTTTGAAATACCAGCTGCTCCACCTGGAAATGAACCAACGGTAGCTATATACGGTACTGCCGCCAAAAGTAATGGAAGGAAACTTCTTTCATGTTGTGTTAGTCCTGAACTTTTTTTTGTTAGATGTTTTATAACTTTTTTCGCAACAAGTATACCTAATTTTATAAGTAAATTTTCACCTGTCTTCTATCTCTCTTCCTTTTTTTGAATCAGTAAAAAAATTGTTAATACTATGTAATTGAGCAGCGTTTAGTTTCTTTTTAATTGATTTTGGTTTAGTCTTGCCACTAGGTATCAAAGTATAAACAATACTGAAGTTATTCATTTATATGGTAAAATGTTTTATAAGGACCAATATTTTTATATTCATCAACCATTATCATAAAGTTCAACAGCCATTCCTAATTTTATCTTTCGAGAAATTACCCCTTTAACTGCTGTAACAACTAATTTTGCTTCAGTTGGTGCATCAGAAGAATAAATCCTCTCCCTATCTTGATGCTAACTGAAGCCGTTTATCTGCTCCATGTCTTTTCTTTAAGGCTTTATTGTCCCTATATGCAATATCATGTTTTTTGCAAGCTTCATCTAATGGATTTATTGCTTGACCTTCTCTGACTAATCTGTCTACTAATTTCGTACTTGACACCACAACAATTATAACCAAGGTAGATGCATTTTGAATAGTAAATTTTCATTGAAGTATTAAAAAATCCTTTCGCATGTTTTAGATTTTTCTAAAATGAGAGTGATAAGTTCCTCAAAAATCTAATCAAATATGGAATTCCTTTTGGATTGTTGATAATAAACTCGCTAAATTTATTTGTTAACATTTGTGTTATTCCCTCATTTTCAGTATGAAATTTTTTATTTCTAGCTAATTCTTGTCCATGAAAAGAGTTAATCTAGTGATTACATCTCTAACATCATTCATCCAAATATATTCAATTGGTTTTGCGATATATTTTTCATTAAGCCTTCCCCTAGATTATCATCTACCTCTGAAGAATCTCTATATGATAGTAATTGTCTTTATTTTTGGAAGTAGTCATCACCAATTTCTTTTATCAATTCATTATACATAATGTATTTACGTGATTTTATTTTATTTGGTTTCTTTTCAGTATATAATTCTCCTGAACGGTCTAAAATATCAATTTTATACATATATCATATATAGCAATGTGTTTTTAGTTAACAGATTCATTGGTCCATCTATATTTTATATGTCCCATCACCAACTTTTAATTTATCTCCATCAAATTTTACTGGTGATTTACTAACAAATTTAAATGCACCAACGGATTTTAATCCACAACCTTGATCTCCACTATTGTTGATACACGTATTCTAGTATTCCTTCACTTATGTTTATTTCTTTGGTGGGCAGCTTCTCTCTATTTTTAATCTCTTCTTCGTAGTTCTTCAATAACTCTTGTGTTTCTGATTTGCTTGGGGGGGGGGGGAGGACATCAAAGGGGCTGACTTGGGGTAGGAGAAGCACCACAGCACATTTTAATTTCCACTGTGTACACTTTTACAAATGAATTCGTAAAGCTTTGTCAACATGACCAGGAAGGATATAGGATTCACACTCATAACAGTGGAAGTTCAAAAACATCACAAAATAATTTTTTACATGTAAAATTGCATCATTTTTCACTTACTGTTGGCTGCATTTGTTGCTATAGGTACACTTTGGAAGTTCGAAAGTACAACAAAGTAAAATTTTTTTACATGTGAAATTTCATCATTTTTTTCACGTACTATTGGCTGCATTTGTTGATATAGGTACACTTTTCTTCATAAGTAAGAGAGATTCTTCTATGAATTTTGCACATCATACAAGCCGTACTTACATCTGTATGAAAGTCTAGAATCTCCAAAATCTATTAAAGCTGTGGTAAAATTCGAGATAATGAACTCTATAATTTGAGATTTTTCTAAATGTGATGTTTAAAATGCAACAGCTCATTTATTATTTTCATAAATTAAATAAATTCTAGAGTTTCTTACACATGTTAGTATGGTTTGTATCATATGCAAAATTCATCGATAAATCTCTCTTACTTATGAAGAAAAGTGTACCTATATCAAAAAATGCAGCCAATAGTACGTGAAAAAATGATGAAATGTCACATGTAAAAAAATTTTACTTCATAGTGTTTTCGAACTTCCACTGCTAAGAGTGTGAATCCAGAATCCTTCCTGGTCTTGCTGACAAAGTTTTATGAATTTATTTGTAAATGTATAGACATTGGAAATGAAAATGTTCTGTGGTGCATCTCCTGTTCCAAGTCGGCCCACTTGTGTCCAATCCCCTTAATTAATAATCTCTTTTGTCTCTATCATAGTGCTTAATTGCTGGTATACGATTAAATTCTTCAAAATATTTATAAGGAACCATTTGCTTTTCGACTTCTATGTTTTTCTTCAACGGCTTCCAGAACATCAACACCTAAACCATAAATTCCTTGTGGCCGAGCGGTTCTAGGCGCTACAGTTTGGAGCCGCAAGACCGCTACAGTCGCAGGTTCGAATCCTGCCTCGAGCATGGATGTGTGTGATGTCCTTAGGTTGGTTTGGTTTAAGTATTTCTAAGTTCTAGGGGACTGTTGACCTAAGCAGTTAGGTCCCATAGTGCTCAGAGCCATTCGAACCATAAATACCTTGTTTTCCTTTTTCTTATCATATGTATTGTAATAAAACCAAATTTATCTGCAACCAGCATGTACTACTCTTTTTTTACCCATCGACGTAATAATGATAAATAGTACTTCAGTTTGTGTCATCTTGTCTAAAAATATTTTTAAAAAATATTTATCCTGTTACTAATTGTTTCGGTATCGAGTATGTTGGTACTCTATAAAGTCAATCTAGTCCTTTGTGATGTACTCTAATACACTATTATCTTATGACATCCTGATTTTCGAGAGTAAAATCATCGAATACTACAACTGAATTCGACCAATGGTATAATTTCATCATTATTTTCAATAAATGTATAATCTTCTCATAATTTTTCTTTCCCAGTTTTTTACACATTTTTATAAATTCCTTGTATTTTTGCTACTCCAACCCTTTAGAATAAACATACGTATGATTTATTTTATTCCAAATTATCCATCCTGGTGTTAAAGTACAGTGAAGTGCCAAAGAAACTGGTATAGGCATGCGTATTCAAATTATGAGATCCGTAAACAGGCAAAATATGGTGCTTCTGCTGGTAACGCCTATATAAGACAACAAGGGTCTGGCGCAGTTATTTGATGGGCTACTGCTGCTACAATGGCAGGTTACCAAGATTTAAGTGAGTTCGAACTTAATGTTATAGTCTGCACACGAGCGATGGGACACATCATCTCTGAGGTAGCGACAAAGTGGGTATTTTCCCATACAACTAATTCACGAGTGTACCGTGAATATCAGGACTCCGGTAAAACATCAGATCTCCGACATCGCTGCAGCTAGAGAAAGATCCTGCAAAATCGGGGAAAACGACTACTGAAGAGAATCGTTCAACGTGATACAAATCCAATACTTACGAAAATTACTGCAGATTTAAACGCTGGGCCATCAACAAATGTTAGTGTGCGACCCGTTCAACGAAACGTCATCGATATGGGGTTTTCAGAGCTGAAGGTCCACTCGTTACCCTTGATGACTGCACAACACAAAGCTTTACGCCCCGCCTCGGCCCGTCAACACCGACATAGGACTGTTCATGACTGTAAGCATGTTTCCCGGTCGGACGAGTCTCGTTTCAAATTGTATCGAGAGGATGGACGTGTACGGTTATTGAAACAACCTCATGAATCTATGAACCCTGCTTGTCCGCAGGGGACTGCTCAAGCTGGTGGAGGCTCTGTAATGGTGTGGGACGTGTGCAGTTGGAGTGATATGGGACACCTGATACATGTAGATACAACACTGACAGGTGACAGGTACATAAGCATCCTGTCTGATCATCTGCATCCATTCATGTCCATTATGCATTCCGACGGACTTGGGCAATTTCAGCAGGACGATGCGATACCCCACACGTCCAGAATTGCTACAGGGTAGCTCCAGGAATACTCTTCTGAGTTCAAACACTTTTGCTGACCACCAGACTCCCCAGACATGAACATTATAGAGCTTATGTGGGTTTTTTTAACTATGGGACTTAACATCTACGGTCATCAGTCCCCTAGAACTTAGAACTACTTAAACCTAACTAACCTAAGGACATCACACATATCCATGCCCGAGGCTGGATTCGAACCTGCGACCGTAGCAGTCACGTGGTTCCAGACTGAAGCGCCTAGAAGCGCACGGCCACACCGGCCGGCGAGCATATGTGGGGTGCCTTTCTATGTGCTGTTCAGAAGAGCTCTCGAACCCCTCGTACTCTTACGGATTTATGGACAGCCCTGCAGGATTCATGGTTTCAGTTCCGTCCAGCACTACTACAGATGCTGGGTCGAGTCCATGCCACAACTTGTTTGCAGCACTTCTGTGTGCTCGTGGCGGCCCTACATGATATTAGGCAGGTGCACCAGGTTTTTTGGCTCTTCAGTGTATAATTACCAATCATTAATGTCGTTTTCCCATATCCATTTGGTCCTATTACTGCACACTGAATAGAGCTAGGCAAGAGCTTGTCATGCTTATTCTCCGATATCTTCTCTAGAATTGTTAGTTTTGGTTCCCAATCAGTTTTATTTATTTCATTATATAATCTTTATTAATATAAATGAGTCGCCTATTTCAACTGAATGGTCAGTCTTCTGTTCTCAAAAAAAAAAATAAAAAAAAAATTGACAGTACCTACAAGAGGTAGCTGTAATAAAGTTGTGCTAGTTGGTTCTTATACAACATTTCTAATGCCAAATATCACACTGAAAAATAATAAATTATATAGTGATGGGAAAACAATAGAAATTCTTGTTGGACAATATAGCTTTAAAAATTTAGAAAAATTTATACACACATAAAAGCCTGGTATTCACATTAAAGCAGAAGAAATTTGAAATAGCGTTATCATTGAGAGTGAGGTTAAATAATATATGGACATAAAGGATAGCATTGGACGTTTATTACGAACCAATGATGTACCTAAAATTATTCCGTTTGAGTTACTCAAAATTAATTTTAATTTTAAAAGATATGAATAAGTTGGTGCACATGTTATGTAATATGTAAACTGAAAATATACAGGGTGGTCCATTTATAGTGACCGGGACAAATATCTCACGAAATAAGCGTTAAACGAAAAAACTACAAAGAACGAAACTCGTCTAGCTTGAAGGGGGAACCAGATGGAGTTATGGTTGACCCGCTAGATGGCGCTGCCATAGGATAAACGGATATCAACTGCGTTTTTTTAAATAGGAACCCCCATTTTTATTACATATTCGTGTAGTACGTAAAGATATATGAATGTTTTAGTTAGAATACTTTTTCCGCTTTGTGATAGATGGCGCTGTAATAGTCACAAACGTATAAGTACATAGCATCACGTAACATTCCGCCAGTGCGGATGATATTTGCTTCGTCATACATTACCCGTGTTAAATTGGACCGTTCACTAATTTCAGAAAAGGTCGATATCGTGTTGATGTATGGCTATTGTGATCAAAATGCCCAACGGGCGTGTACTATGTATGCTGCTCGGTATCCTGGACGACATTATCCAAGTGTACGGACCGTTCGCCGGATAGTTACGTTATTTAAGGAAACAGGAAGTGTTCAGCCACATGTGAAACGTCAACCACGACCTGCAACAAATGATTCTGCCCAAGTAGCTGTTTTAGCTGCTGTCGCGGCTAATCCGCACATCAGTAGTAGACAAATTTCGCGAGAATCGGGAATCTCAAAAACGTCGGTGTTGAGAATGCTCCGTCAACATCGATTGCACCCGTACCATATTTCTATGCACCAGGAATTTCATGGTGACGACTTTGAACGTCGTGTACAGTTCTGCCACTGGGCACAATAGAAATTACGGGACGATGACAGATTTTTTGCACGCGTTCTATTTAGCGACGAGCGTCATTCACCAACAGCGGTAACGTAAACCGGCATTATATGCACTACTGGCCAACGGAAAATCCACGATGGCTGCGACAAATGGAACATCAGCGACCTTGGCGGGTTACTGTATGGTGCGGCATTATGGGAGGAAGGATAACTGGCCTCCATTTCATCGATGGCAATCTAGATGGAGCAATGTATGCTGATTTCCTATGTAATGTTCTACCGATGTTACTACAAGATGTTTCACTGAATGACAGAATGGCGATGTACTTCCAACATGATGGATTTCCGGCACATAGCTCGCGCGCGGTTGAAGCTGTATTGAATAGCATATTTCATGACAGGTGGATTGGTTGTCGAAGCACCATACCATGGCCCACACTTTCACCGGATCTGACGTCCCCGTATTTCTTTTTGTGGGGAACGTTGAAGGATATTTGCTATCGTGATCCACCGACAACGCCTGACAACAAGCGTCAGCGCATTGTCAATGCAGGTGCGAACATTACGGAAGGCAAACTACTCGTTGTTGAGAGGAATGTCGTTACACGTATTGCCAGATGCATTGAGGTTGACGGACATCATTTTGAGCATTTATTGCATTAATGTGGTATTTACAGGTAATCACGCTGTAACAGCATGCGTTCTCAGAAATGATAAGTGCACAAAGGTACATGTATCACATTGGAACAACCGAAATAAAATGTTCAAACGTACCTACGTTCTGTATTTTAATTTAAAAAACCTACCTGTTACCAAATGTTCGTCTAAAATTGTGAGCCATATGTTTGTGACTATTACAGCGGCATCTATCACAAAGCGAAGAAAGTGGTCCAACTAAAAACATTCATATTTCTTTACGTACTACACGAATATATAATAAAAAATGTGGGTTCCCATTTTAAAAAACGCAGTTGATATCCGTTTGACCTATGGCAGCGCCATCTAGCCAGCCAACCATAGCGCCATCTGGTTTCCCCCTTCAAGATAGACAAGTTTCGTACTTTGTAGTTTTTTCGTTTGACTTTTATTTCGTGAGATATTTGGCCCGGTCACGATCAATGGACCACCCTGTAGAACATAATTTTAAATGTATCAACTCGTTCTTTATTTATTTTTCTTTAATAATCGGCCAAACATCTATACTTTTCGTGTATAACATTAAAAAGGTCATAATACTTCAGATTCTTTAAAAAAAATCAAAAATGGCCCAAGATGAAAATATGCTGCTCCTCTGTCAATTTTAAACATTTTTGATTCAAACTTTTTTTGTGAATACATTCTATGATAACCAACAACTCCACCGATAGATTTGAAAGAAATAGTGATTTTTTTCAGAATTCAAACATCCAAAAGAAAACAAAAATTGCTTAGAAAATTGGATTTACCCACTGAATTCATCATGTCAAGATATGTTATGAAACAAATTTTCAGCCCATGTAGTTTTTTTACTTTCGAGCTGAAATTTCACCGGTAGCTCCCCTTAAGGACAGTCTCTAGGCGGCGCTGTGATAATGGCTTGGCCACTGACATTCGCAACAGACATGTCCCAGTATGGAATGGCAGCAGTATTGCTGTAAGTTTGTGAGATGGATCGGAACGGCCAATTGTCTTCACCGCCAAATCGTTGACTGTAGCGCAGCTTATATATTCACAAATTGATTGAGAAGGCCTTTTTGATCATTTATTGGGTCATAAAATTTTGTCGTATTTTTGAACGGCAACAAATTCTACCTGTTGACTGACCAAAAACTTCATTTCGTTGTTCGGGCCTCGTTAAAAAGCTCCCGGAAAAGACGGCGCCGCGTCTTCAGCACTGGGCGTCGTTTTTAAGTGGGTACCACTATTAAATTCACTTTTACCCCATTGCTCAACATGCCAACGTAGACGCCCAGGCCCGCCTTCCTCTTGACCCCAGCTCAGAAATTGATTGCCAGGAAACTTTTTGATTGTACTGGACTAACATCTACGATAAACCTTGGACGAATTCTGGCTGACCGCGTGTGAGGTAGCGATGGCGTCGTTTCGTTACCTGATCATGCAGACAGTTTTGTATGCAGTACGGAAGGGGTGGTCAGAGGATGATTCCAACCAGGCCGATCAGATCTTTACGCTAACGGATCAAAGGCGTCTCGACGTTGGCCCCAGCAGACTCTGAATGTTGGACCGTCATTTCGCCCACGTTCTGGTGCTGCAACCCCCCCCCCCCCCATCCCCCCAATTCGTTCATGCTTCGCATGGGGGATGACAAGCATGAAGGCGATAGACAGACGGCACATCTACTTATCCGCACTAACGCCAACACTGAACGTGCATGCTGCTCCTCTCATGAGTGCTCCCTCAATCTGACGGTTCCTGAGCAGCACGTCTTGTCATGTTGCCACCCTGACCACCCGTTCTAGACTGACCACTTTGATTTCGACGAGCTAGTCGAATAGCTAGGTCGATACTCCTAAGGCCAGCCGTTTGATGGTAAGCCCCTTATGAGGAACGATGTCAACAGATTTCCGAAAATCTACAAATATGGAATCAACTTGAGATCCCACGTCCATAGCATACATGACCTCCTGTGGCTAAAGAGCCAAATTCCGCTTATCCTGAAAGATATTTTCTGGATCCGTTTCTTTCTAGGTTTTTCATAACGTTGGTACACAGTTATGATCCAAAATCTTACTGTAAATCGATGTCAGTGATGTTGGTTACATGTATACAGGGTGTTACAAAAAGGTACGGCCAAACTTTCAGGAAACATTCCTCACACGCAAAGAAAGAAAATATGTTATGTGGACATGTGGTTCAAATGGCTCTGAGCACTATGGGACTCAACTGCTGTGGTCATAAGTCCCCTAGAACTTAGAACTACTTAAACCTAACTAACTTAAGGACAGCACACAACACCCAGCCATCACGAGGCAGAGAAAATCCCTGACCCCGCCGGGAATCGAACCCGGGAACCCGGGCGTGGGAAGCGAGAACGCTACCGCACGACCACGAGATGCGGGCTATGTGGACATGTGTCCGGAAACGCTTACTTTCCATGTTAGAGCTCATTTTATTACGTCTCTTCAAATCACATTAATCATGGAATGGAAACACACAGCAACAGAACGTACCAGCGTGACTTCAAACACTTTGTTACAGGAAATGTTCAAAATGTCCTCCGTTAGCGAGGATACATGCATCCACCCTCCGTCGCATGGAATCCCTGATGCGCTGATGAGAATGGCGTATTGTATCAGAGCCGCCCACATGATAACGTGCTCCATTGAGCGTAGGTGGAACAACATGGGGCCCAATCAAGACGTCACCAACAATGCCTGCCCAAACGTTCACAGAAAAGCTGTGTTGATTACGTGACTGCACAATTGCGTGTGGATTCTCGTCAGCCCACACATGTTGATAGTGAAAATTTACAATTTGATCACGTTGGAATGAAGCCTCATCCGTAAAGAGAACATTTGCACTGAAATGAGGATTGACACATTGTTGGATGAACCATTCGCAGAAGTGTACCCGTGGAGGCCAATCAGCTGCCGATAGTGCCTGCACACACTGTACAAGGTACGGAAACAACTGCTTCTCCTGTATCACTCTCCATACAGTGACGTGGTCAACGTTACCTTCTACAGCAGCAACTTCTCTGACGCTGACATTAGGGTTATCGTCAACTGCACGAAGAATTGCCTCGTCCATTGCAGGTGTCCTCGTCGTTCTAGGTCTTCCCCAGTCGCGAGTCATAGGCTGGAATGTTCCGTGCTCCCTAAGACGCCGATCGATTGCTTCGAACGTCTTCCTGTCGGGACACCTTCGTTCTGGAAATCTGTCTCGATACAAACGTGCCGCGCCACGGCTATTGCCCCGTGCTAATCCATACATCAGATAGGCATCTGCCAACTCCGCATTTGTAAACATTGCACTGACTGCAAAACCACGTTCGTGATGAACACTAACCTGTTGATACGTACTGATGTGCTGTAGAGCAATGAGTCGCATGTCAACACAAGCACCGAAGTCAACATTACCTTCCTTCAATTGGGCCAACTGGCGGTGAATCGAGGAAGTACAGTACATACTGACGAAACTAAACTGAGCTCTAACATGGAAATTATGCGTTTCCGGACACATGTCCACATAACATCTTTTCTTTATTTGTGTGTGAGGAATGTTTCCTGAAAGTTTGGCCGTACCTTTTTGTAACACCCTGTATACACTGTCCCGTCACATCAATATGACCACGTGTCAAAAGCCTGTATAAACACCTTTTGCAGCGCGGACCTGCAGGAAGGAAGTCAATGAGACTCCGGAAGACACCGACAATGATTTGTAGCCATGTCAGCTAGTGGCCAGGAGAATAGTGTAAATTCATTCTGTTGCTCTTCGAACCACGCACGTACTCTACGATTCGTTGGACACGTTGCACCGTCCTGCTTGTTTATGCCATCATGCCCAGGAGGAGCAAATTGCGTATGGAGGTGACCATGGTCCCCGAGTACAAACGCTACCTGTATTGATCCATTGTGCCTTCCACAATGACGAGATCACCCAGGGAACAACAGGAAAATATTCCCTAAACCATAACGCATGCAGGATGTTTGCTTTCAGATGCTTCACGCCCTACATGCCAACGGCCGTCTGTCCGATGGAACATGAAACGTAATTCATCTGAAAAAACCGCCAGTCGCCACTCAGTGGGCGTCGATGAACAGCAGGCAGCATGGGAGCATGAAGGATTTGCAGCGGAGGCCTACACTCAGCAATGATCGCTGAACGACCGTTGAGGAGACACTGTTGGTAGCCGCTTGGTCCATCTGAGCAGTTAGTTGCTCATACGTTGCACGTCTATTCGCCTGCACACATCTCCACAGTCGTCTTTTTTTTTTTTAAATTGTATTTCAATTCCCCATCGGGGCGGGCTGGCAGCAGCATAGGCGCTGCTCTTCAGCCAAAAGACATAGAACAAAACAATAGAAGACATTTAAAAAACAGCAAAGGAGAGAATAAGGTGAACATAGATATATAAAAGGGGGAACATCATGGAAGGCAATAGACAAAAAACGGGGTGACTGTAAAATGGAGATAAAAAACTGTTTAAAAGTAGCACACACAAAAAGCCACACACTGCGACGGTTAAAAGAACACAAGGCACAGTACGACAGGAGCATAAAGGTAGCGACGGAAGGCATAGCACATAACGCAACACTGACGGCGAACCTCAAGGCAGTACACAATTAAAATCACACCTCTAGACACACACGAGAAACAGCACTAAACACAACACTGATGTGGCACACTGATGATGATCAATACAGAGGATCTGCCAGGCGCTAGGAGATGAGGGAGACCTGAAGAAGGGAGGGAGGGGAAGAGATGGGGGAGGTGAGCGGGGGGCGCGCGGAAGAGGTCCAGGTAGGGAGGGATGTGGGAAGGAGAGAGGCAAGTAGGGGGTGCAGGGTCTCAGGGGAGGGGGTGACGGAGGAAAATCCGCTCTGGGAGAAGGAGGAAAGAGGAAAAGGGGCCCTGGGGAGGGGGGGGGGGGGAACAAGGCCAGGTTATAGTTGGAAGGAAGGGTAGATGTCACGGCGAAGTTCGTCATCCGGGAGGGGGACGCGTTGGAAATTGCCCTGATGAAGGAGATGGAGGGTGTGGAGGTGGAGAGAGGGAGGGATACAGCGATAGAGGCGCGGCAACGGGCGGGGGGTGGAGAGGAAAGAGGAAACCAGAGGGTGGGGGGGGGATCAAGCCTGCGAACAATGTAAAGGATGCGGAGATGTTGGAGGAACAGGAGGAGGCGGGGGAAGGGGATCAGTTCATACAGGAGCCGTGTGGGGGAAGGAAGGCGGATACGGAAGGCAAGGCGGAGCGTATGGCGTTCAAGGATTTGGAGGGCCTTGTAAAAGCGGGTGGGGGCGGAGATCCAGGCGACGCTGGCATAACAGAGGATAGGACGGATGAGGGATTTGTAGGTGTGGAGGATGATAGAAGGATGCAATCCCCATGTCCGGCCAGACAGGAGTTTCAGCAGGCGGAGGCGGGAATGGGCTTTCTGCTGGATGGTCAGGAGATGAGGGGTCCAGGTGAGGTGTCGGTCAAGGGTGAGGCCAAGGTATTTCAGGGTGGGGGTGAGTTGGATAGGATGACCATAAAGGGTGAGGTAGAAATCATGGAGGCAAAAGGAGCGAGTCGTGCGGCCTATGATGATTGCCTGGGTTTTGGAGGGGTTGAGACGGAGGAACCACTGGTTACACCAAGTGGTGAACAGGTTAAGGTGGGTTTGGAGGGTACGTTGAGACCGGTGAAGGGTAGGATAGAGAGCCAGGAAGGCGGTGTCATCAGCATATTGGAGAAGGTGGACTGGTGGGGGTGGCTTGGGCATATCAGCTGTATACAAGAGATAAAGGAGAGGGGAGAGGACAGAACCCTGGGGGACGCCAGCCGTGGGATAAAAGATACGGGAGTTGGTGTTGTGGAGGGTGACATAGGAAGGATGGTGCGAGAGGAAGGAAGCGACCAGACGGACAAAATTGATAGGCAGGGCGTAGGTTTGGAGTTTAAAGAGGAGACCGGGATTCCATACACGGTCATAGGCATTTTGGAGGTCAAGGGAAACAAAAATGGCGGAGCAACGGGAGTTGAGCTGGAGGGACAGAAGGTGAACAAGGTTGAGGAGTTGGTCGTCAGCAGAGAAGGAGGGTCGGAAGCCACACTGGGTAAGGGGGAGGAGGTGGTGTTGAGCAAGGTGCTGATGGATGCGGTGGGAGAGGATGGATTCAAAGACCTTACTGAAGATGGAGGTGAGGCAGATGGGACGATAGGAAGAGGCGGCAGAAGGGGGTTTGTTGGGTTTGAGGAATAAGAGGACGCGGGAGGTCTTCCACAGGTCAGGGTAGAAGCCAGTAGAGAGGTCGACATTATAGAGATGGGCGAGGACAGTCAGCAAAGAATAGGGGCTTTCACGAAGGTGACGGTAGGTGACACAGTCGTGACCAGGGGCCGTGTTGCGGTTGGACCGGAGGATAAGTTTAATGTCTTGTGCTGTGATGGGAGTGTTTACGTCAGAGGGGGGCAACTGCCCCAAGTACTGGAGACTAGGAGCAAGTGGAACGACCGAGGTATCGGCACGTTCCATGACTGTGGGGAAAAGAGAATAATCAAAGTGGGGATCATCGGGGATGGAGAAGACCTCGGAAAGGTGGGAAGCGAAGTGGTTGGCCTTACTGAGGTTGTCAGGAAGGGGGCGATCATTATGGAGAAGGGGGTAGTGAGGAGCGGAAAGGGAACCAGTAAGACGATGGAAGGCGGACCAGCACTTGGAGGAGTTGATAGGGAGGGTGGCGTTGAGTTGCGTGCAGGTCTGGCGCCAGTCGCGGCGTTTTGTTGCTGTAATAAGGTTCCGTACATGTCGCTGTATTTGCCGGTGGCGTTGGAGTGTATCCCTGTCACGAGTGCGCAGGAAGGAGCGATAGAGGCGGCGGGATTCACGGAGGAGGAGGACAGCCCGCGGAGGGAGAGTGGGACGGTGTGGTTGGATGGTTTTAGTAGGAACATGGGTCTCCACGGCGTCAGTAATTACCTTCTGAAGGAAGGACGAGGCGTGGATGATGTCGGCAGGATGGCGATAGGTAAGAGGGTGGCTTTCGACCTGGGTGGAGATGGAATCCCGGTAGGCATCCCAGTTGGCACGGCGATAGTCATGGACGACCTTGGGAGGGGGTGCAGGGTGCGGAGCCAGAGGGGGGCGGTGAGCAGACGTTATGGTGAGAAAGACAGGGAGGTGATCGCTACCTGTGGGGTCAAGCATGGCGACAGCGATACGCCCAAGGAGGTTGGCGGAGGCAATGACAACATCGGGGGTGGTGTCACTGTCGGGTCGGGTGTGCTGGGGAAGGGGAACAAGGCCACCTTGGATTGTGGAGAGGAACTGATGCCACCGCCGAAGGGCAGCAGGAGTGCGGCTATGGATGTTGAGGTCGGCAGCAATCACATAGGTGGAGAAGGTGTGGTCAATGTGTGTTATGAAGTCATAAGGAAGGGGAGCAGTGGAGTGGACATAGATGGTAGCACAGGTAAGGGTGAGGGAGGGGAAGAAGACACTAAGGATAAGGTGTTCAGTGGGGTCATTGAGGAGAGGTTGTGGCTGGACGGGGATATGCTTAAGGTGGCCAATCACAACTCCACCCTGCGCACGAGGACCAGGAGAAAGGTTTCGTTCAAGAGGAAGGTGTCGACCTGGTGGTGGGAGAGGGTGTGCATGAGGAGGTATTTGTTGGAGCGGAAGGAGCGAATGTTCTGGAAGAGGATGCGAGACTCGTGCCACGCCATGATGGGAAGGAGGGGGGGCAAGAGAGGGAAGGGAAGAGACTTAAACTAGGGTGTCGAGGCGGGTGAAGGTGAAGTGGGCTTGGTTGTGGGAGTAAGTGGCGAAGGTGTTCGGGTGGAAAACAGAGCGAGAAGCAAGGGAGATTTGTTGGAAGGTGTGGGGGCGCTGAAAAGGGTGTATGTTTTGGAGTACAACGGTAATGAACCGGATGATGTCCTCGGCCGTGGGGGGTGGACGGAGGGAATTGTTGGGATGGACAGGGGGATCGACGGGACGAACTGGGACTGTAAGTTCAGGGGTGGCTGGAGGGGGTTTAGCTTTACACTTGTGGGAGTATGTGGGATGGGGGCC